>NW_026963173.1:32500-65000 GCF_032445375.1 Bacillus rossius redtenbacheri | reverse complement strand
TGGGTGTGTTAGAACATGTGTTTCAATAACACAGTGTACAGGCAAATGGTCAGAATCAAGTTCTGGCAGAACTTTTAGTTGAATATTTATATTAGGAATATTAGTGAGAATTATATCTAAAACGTCTGGCTGATGGCTGATATTAGCATGGTAATGCGTGGGAGTGATCGGCGCATGGATTAAATATTTATTTTGTAGTGAGTGTTCGCTTAACACTGCCCCTTTGCGATTGTTATATCTACTGTTCCACTGTTTATGTTTTGCATTTAGATCACCAGCTATAATGAATGGGTGCGGTTGGTTTATTATTTCGTTGAGGTCTGTATTTAGCAGAGGTTTATTTGGCGAGCAGTAGGCTGCGACTAAAGTTATGTGGCCGGTATTTGTGCGAATATTTATAGACGTATTTTCTATGTGGCTGGTTTCTGAAGGTTTATTTATGTGGTGTTGAAGTCGGTTATGGACTAAAATTAGAGTTCCTCCTCCGGCAGTTACTCTGTCTGTGCGGTAGGTTATGTAATTTTTAATAGTGCAACGTTTTGTAGGTTTTAAAAATGTTTCGTTAATTAAGGCCACTTCCACTCCGTACTCCTCCAGAACTCTCTCAAGTTCGTAGAGTTGTGTGGTTATCCCATTAGCATTCCAGTACAGGATGGAAAGGGTACCTGGGTTCGGGGCAGGAGGATGTGTACCCATTAAACGGCCCCGGAGAAGGTTGTCAGGGCCTGCACCAGCAGGAGGGTCTTCATTGAGGGATCGGTGGCTGTGTTGGCAAGGAGCATGTAGGGCTTCATGTGTGCCATGAATGCGGCGAAGTTGGCATCGCGCAGGAAATTCATCAGGTCCCGGAGGTCGGACATGGCGGATTGGATGCCAGCACAGTCGCCGAGGGAGCTTGGAGTTGCGGTAGGAGCTTGGGAGAGGGGGGGTGGGTGTTGGGAGGGGGTGGGGGGAGGAGGGGGGGTGGGAGCTGGTGTGTGTTGCGGTACGATGATGCGTTGTGCGTTGTTGTTCGCCGCCTGTGCGAACGAGAAAGTTGGCACCACTGGCCTCGTGGGTGCGGGGGGTGGTAGCAGTGGGTAGTGAGCTGGTGTTGGCTGTGTCGCAAGAGGCTGCGCGAGTTCTGCGCGCGAAGACGCCTGATCCTGACGGAATTGCACATACTTCAGGTATTCGGGGCAAAGTTTGGAGTTCCCCTCGTGCACGCCATTTCCCTTGCAGTTTGCACAGTTGGGATTTTTGTTGAGGTTGGGACAGGCGGCGTATGTGTGGGGCCCGGCGCAGTGCTTGCATTTGGTGGCGAGTCGGCAGAAGTTGCGAGTGTGCAAAAACTTCCAACAGTTCTGACACTGCGCAACGTCTCCGACACGTTTGCGGTATTGTGTCACTTCAACACGGGTCATGTTGATAGTTGTGAGTGACGTGAGGCGAGGGAGGGTGTCATTCTTAGCGGCCGTGACGCTAAAGAGCGGTAGTGGCTCCTCCCAGGTGTTGGTGGGATCGGCAGGGTCCGCGCATTTTTTGTGGAATTGGTAGACGTCCAAGATGGTGTACCCACGTGCCTCCAAGTCTTCTCGGATTGATTCCGTTGGCGTGGCGCGCGGCATGCGGACAACAACTTTCTGAGGCAACTCAGAGGCTGTACAGAAAGTGTAGTACGGGACTGGCACTGAATCAAGGTATTTTTTGAGAGATTGGTATGCCTGCAAGTGTTCGCACGCGATCTGCAGGCCCTCGCGCACGAGAGAAATCTGCGCGGCCCCTGGGGCGAGAGATCGCATGCGAGCCACCAGCTGGCTGTAGAGAGACTGGTCTGGAACGACCAGCCTGAGCGCGTGTTTGCGCGGTCCTGAGGCACGCGGGGTGCGGGTGGAGGGGGCGGCTGCGCCCTGATTGGCCGGAGCTGGAGCGGGTGGAGAGGGGGCGCTGGAGGGCCCTGCCGTGGGTCGGGACGCGTCTGCCTCCGCGAGCGTGGCGAAGCGATTTGTAACCGCGATTTCAGGTGGCCTGACTGCTGGCGCTGTTGTTCGCTGCCGTTTCCGCTGCATGGTCCATTCAGCTTGTCGCTCCTGTTCCTCCTCTCGCTGCTCTGCTGCATTCTTTTCTTTTTCCTGGAAGTGCAGCCAGGCCCTGAATTTCGCCATGTCGCTCGCGGGGACCATGAGCGGCGCGGAGTCGGTAGGAGGGACAGAGGTGGTCGTGTCCATGTTCGTGGGTTCCTGGGGGGGTGCGGTGTCTGATATGGTGTGGTCAGGTACCTGTACCTGAAAAGTACCTCCCTCGTAGGAAATTAGGGCTGCGCCAGGCGGAAGGTTGTCCGGAATTGACAGGGACGGGATGTCCTGTTCCTGCATGCCACTGGCCCCTTCCCCAGCCGGCCCCAGGGCGCGGGTGTAGGAGGGGGGGGAGGTTGCTGGAATGCCTGTCTGTTGCTTTAAGAGCGTGTGGTCTGTCAAAAACGTATCCCTAATCGCTGTGAGGGGGCTCGCCGCTGACCCGAGCGGGCTAGGCTCGAGATGACCTGTCGAGTTGTTAAAAATTAACTCGCAGGTCGGCTGCCACCCTCGTGTCCACGAGCTATCGAAGCGGTGCGAAGCGAAGAAGGAGGCAGGGCCGCACTCCGACGATCCGAACAGCTCCGAGGTCGCGATGGCTGCTCGGCCGCCTCTGTCGTTAGTTTCTATGGATCGACTTCTGTGCTGTGATTGGCTGTTCTCGCCAGCCAATGGAGATGCCGGGCCAATCGCAGTGCACCACAGCTTTAACAAAACTGTTGAAATTTTTTTTTTTTTTTTTTTTACAGCACGCGCAGACGGACCACGATGGCGCGCACGAAGCAGACGGCTCGTAAATCTACTGGAGGCAAAGCGCCGCGCAAGCAGCTGGCCACCAAGGCGGCTCGCAAGAGCGCGCCGGCCACGGGGGGAGTGAAGAAGCCACATCGCTACCGCCCTGGCACTGTCGCGCTGCGAGAAATCAGGCGCTACCAGAAAAGTACCGAGCTGCTTATCCGCAAGCTGCCCTTCCAGCGCCTGGTGCGAGAGATCGCCCAGGACTTCAAGACAGACTTGCGCTTCCAGAGCTCGGCCGTCATGGCGCTGCAGGAGGCCAGCGAGGCTTACCTGGTGGGGCTCTTCGAGGACACCAATTTGTGCGCCATCCACGCCAAGAGGGTCACCATCATGCCCAAGGACATCCAGCTTGCCCGGCGTATCCGTGGCGAGCGTGCTTGAGTTCCTTGCCATTTTTTTTGCAAGGGGGAAAAAAAAAACAGCCCTTATTAGGGCTAAAAATAACTGTCAAATTTGAAAGGAAAACAGTTGTCTGGCTTTTTGTACCTATTAGCTGTCGTTGACCTTTACCCAGCCAATAATATATTACATTAATAAGAATTTGGAAAAACACAGTTATAGTGTCTGTGTTTTGAGGTGGTTGTTTATATTGTACACAAAAGATTTGCACACAATGCAATGTATTCTGCATAGGAAATAAAAACTCTTCAAACAGTGCCTGTCTGCAGTAGCAGCACCATCAGCAGCAGCAGCAGCAGCAGCAGCAGCAGCAGCAGCAGCAGCAGCAGCAGCAGCAGCAGCAGCAGCAGCATAAAGTTCACCATTAATACCCTGAGACCTAATCCTTACAAAAAAAATATGTGTGTGTGTGTGTGTATATATGTGTATATATATATATATATGCTGAAATAAGAGTGAGATGTTTGTAAGACGTTTTCCTGCTTAAAAACTTTAAATAATTTTGCACCTAAACTATACACACAATGTAATTGATAAATTTCTTTATTTATTTATTTATTTCCCCCGCTTCAAATACCATAAGAAATTTTTTAACCAGAATTTTACCTAACGGCAGAGGTGTGGCTATAGGAGGCAATGATTGCAACAACTGATACCTTCATGACTAGTATTGTTGGCCCTTAGAAGGGCCGATAAGGTGGTACAGTGCCACAGAAAGTGCCAGCGGTCCTGCTGGCATCTTCATTTCCGCTTTGGGGCTGCTTTCTTGGGCGACTTGCTCTTTGGGGCAACCTTCTTTGGCTTTGGAGCACGGGGTTTCTTCGTGGGAGGTTTGGACACCTTTTTTGCCTTTGAAGGTGCCTTCTTGGGCTTGGGGGTTGCAGCTGCTGCCTTTTTTTTCTTTTCTGCTGTAGGCGGAGTCTTCTTGACTGGTTTCTTGCCCACCGCTGCCTTCTTGGCTACGGATCGCTTCTTTTCCTTAGGGGCAGCTGCACCACGCTTGCCGCTTGGAGCCTTGGGCTGGTCCGGAGCACCGGTGGTCCCTGAAGCCAGCTTGAAGGAGCCAGACGCACCCTTGCCTTTGGTTTGGACAAGCTCGCCGCTAGCCACTGCTGCCTTCAAGTATTTCTTGATGAAAGGTGCCAGCTTTTCCGCATCTACTTTGTAGGTAGAGGCGACGTATTTCTTGATGGCTTGCAGTGATGAGCCGCCCCTTTCCTTGAGGCTCTTGATCGCAGAGGCCACCATTTCAGATGTGCGCGGGTGCGCGGGCTTGGCTCGTGGCTTCTTCGACGCAGCCTTGCCTTTCTTCGGGGAAGCTGCCTGTGATGGGGCAACAGCTGGTGCTGCAGTCGCTGCTGCGGTATCTGCCATGACGAGACTGATCCTACAGAATGCAAGAGCAAAGTGAAAATAAAATTTTTCTCTCTGCAAATATCTGGTTACCCAATTTTCTGGTTGCGGACGGTTCAGAAAATTCTCGATGCCTTGCTCACGTAGGGAGCAGCGCACTTTGGACAGCGAAAGTAATGTAGGGCTTCTTTAGCACTGATTTTTCAATGTTTTCTAAATGTCAGCAGTCTACGATGACATAATGGGCAGTTCCACTAATAGTGTAATTTTTTTATGGCAGCTGCACTGTTTAATTTGCACTGCGAGCTGTTTAAATTTACTGCTACACCAAACAGGGAACTTTTCATTTGCAGATGTTATTCAAGGAATCAAATACGTAATTTGTGCTGGAATCACTTGAAAATGGTTAAATTAACTTAGGTATACTTTAGTGTATAGTATGCTGAAAATGTGGAGATAATTTCATGAAGGCTGTTTGCTGTGGAAGCACTAGCAAATCACCTTGTTCAGTGCCACCTGGAATGGCTTTCTTCGTGCACCTCCAAGGATGATGTGATTATTATTGTGAGTAAATTTTGTTTACATTTTCATTGTGTGAATAATAAAACTTTTAACTGTACACACAACAAGCATTTCACTTGGATCTGATGCATTCTCAAGAGTGCAGTTTCTGTTTAGCTTTTAAAACTGGCTGCCCTTCAATTCACTCAAGGTGCAGATGCAAGTTGCTGATGAAGTATTCCACACACATGCTACATTGGAGAAATATTTTAATAAAAATTAAAACTCTTGCAGGATTTCGAATAAAAACTATCCTATTTATCCCTTCTATGTTTTGGTACTGCGAAATTGAGAGAGGTAAGTAAGTTGTGAGGTTATTTTTACTTGCTTGCATGTGAGGTTAGCAGAGCAAAAATATTTTTGAAATTGCAGATACATGGTCACTTTATTTCGTTGCAAACATTTATAAGCTCGTAATCTTATTTAAAGTCTCCATACTTAATGCGTTTGGAAAACCTTCTTTCTCTCAATTTTACAATGGAACAAAATTTTACTTGTATGTGTACATTAATTCCATCTCTAAATGATGTAGGTTTACGCACCGAGATCAGGTACATTGTAGAGAGAAAAACACACGAGTACCTGCTTATTTTGAAGTTTTAATGAGTATATTAAAAAAAAAAAAAAAAAACGATAAAAATATAATTGAAAAAGTATATTATTCACGTATTTTTGAGGATGAGGGGAGGGGGTGTTTTTGTCCGATGGTCGTTTATCTTTAAAGAAATTTCCGTTGGACCTGTGCGTTCTTGCTCTGCCAATTCTCGAAAAATGAAATATTTTAAGTCGTCTTTTATGTGCTAACTTCATTATATTTGGCTGCATTCGTATTTTTATTAGTTTTGAAACATTCATGTCACGGAAAATAATCATAAACCAGGACAAAAACGTTTTGACTAAATGTTCTAGGTTGGTTGTAAAACATTTTCTTATTTTATTTCACATCGGAAACATCTGTTAAGTTGTAAGCTTTGTAATGAATGCGACAGTCACTTGTTCGCTGAAGTGTTTGTTTAAGAAATTAGTATTGTAAATTTGTTTATGGTCTTGTTAAATGAAATTTTAAGTGAAATCATTTGGGAAAACAGAGGCTACAGGAATTTTCAACACAACTTGATGACCGACGTTGTGACTAGTGTGGGAGTGTGTGCTCGTGTAAATATCAATTTTTCTTACTCCTCGTGCCGGTCAACAGGAAAACAGCGAGTGTGTTATCTCATCGCGGGCGTGTGATTGCGTGTGGTAAATTGTGCTAGGTTAATTACCGCAAAACTCCACTGTGTGCAAATATGTAGTGTGTCGCTGTATGCAAATATTTGGTATGTCTTTTTTTTTTTTTTTTTTTTTTCAGGCAATACACACTTTGAATTTTACACAATTTCGATGCTGCAACCTAAGTGTATACATGCGAATAGGATTGCTTAAATGAAAAAGTAAAGTAGGAGGTAAGTGCAAATGTTTCCAGGAGGTTATGCACACACAATCTATTTTATGAATTAATAGTTATTATCTAAGAAAATGATAGAAGATTATAAATAATGTGTGCAGAATAATACAGAATTTGCATGTTACACAAAAAAAAATATATATATATATTCCAAATATTGTTAGCAAAATGCACCTAGATTAGTGAGCTGGATTTTTTTTTTTTTTTTGTATTTTTGTTCTGTTGATCCCACGTGGAGTCAAGGCTCCGGGATATAGAACATGTATGTGCAGACAATTAATATTTACATGATGCAAGTTACCAAGAAAAAAAATTTCAAAAAAAAAAAATACATAACATGTTACACAATTTAACTTTATGCAAAACATGAAGCAGCTGTTATCACAAGTCCATTCAACAAATTAACAGTTCAATTTCTCTATTATCAATCAAATTAAAGAATAGCTTCAGAGGGTAGGTAGGATATTCTAGAAGAATTTTTTTTACTGTTTTTTTTTTTAATACTGGTAAATTGTTTTAGTTATTTTCTGTGATATTAAGTTGTAAAGTTTTACTCCCAAGTAATTTAGTCCATTTTCAAATCGCCTAGTGTTATGTTCAACTATCCTCAATTTACTAGCATTTCTGGTGTTATACCTATGTGCGAATATCTAAAAAAAAAAAAAAAAAAAAAAAATAATAATTTTTTTTTTCTTCTTTTTCTTAAGAATGAATAAAAAGTTTCTAGAACGTATTCATTTATGGCAGTCAGGACTTTAAGTTTTTTGAATTTTGGTCTGCAGTTAGATGATTTTTTATCTTTTGTTATTATTCTAATAGCTCCTTTTTTTTTTTTTCCCCCAATGTTATATGGCAGAAAGAGTAGAGCTATGGCTACTGTGACATCATGCATTGATGGGAAGGTTATTGTTGGATAACAAAAATTTAGATGATATAATTTTTATTTTTTTCCATACACAACACATTGCAGGTACAATTTTACAGGTTACAGCTGTACCACCTCTAGTATTGCTGCCGACCATCCAACAAATGAGCACACTAAACAGGCATTGATGACATTGTTATCAACGTCTTTTTGAATCTCTCATTATTATACATAACTGCCCACTGAAACAGAGAAACTTCAAAATAGGTGTGTGTGTGTGTGTTTATATATATATATATATATATATATATATATATATATATATACATATATACATACATACATACATACATACATACATACATACATACATACATACATACATACATACATACATATACACTTATCTATTTATTTTTTCACTTTGAATTTTGTATGAGGTATACACATGCAAAGATTCACAGCTGCTGCTGGGTGGGTGAGTGAGTGAGTGATTGATTGATTGATTGATTGATTGATTGATTGATTGATTGATAGAGAGTGAGTGTGTGTGTGTGTGTGTGTTAGGGGGGGGGGGGGGGAAATGTGGTGATTGTGGGGGAAAAAAAAATTTAAAATTGAAATTTTTAAAAAAAAATTTTTTTCTGTAGGGTGCAAAATAGTAGTGCCAACGGCACGTGGTGTTCCCAAGCGGTCACCCATCTAAGTACTAACCACGCTCGACGATGCTTAACTTCGGTGATCGGACAAATCAAATTCAAATTCAAAAGCTTTTTATTGCGATGTTTGCATACATTGATATTTACATAGGTATACATAGTGGAACGCCAGCACATTGTGCTCTTTTTCCATAGTTTATAGACATTATACAACACTTCTTATATACATTTACATTTATTTAATAATTGTTTTTAGGAGGAAAAGTTTAAAAAAACCTCCGTAATGTTCTGGAGCCTGTGGGCTCAATGTTTTCTGATGATCATACACGTTGAAATATATTTACAGAGAAATTATTATTGATATTTACATACACATAGTTACATATTTTTCACTGAACAGTTTGGGAGTAGGTTTAGTTATGCTTGCAGCTTATATATTACACTATTGTACACTATATTACATAAGTTGCACTTTTGAATCTATGTCGCTTTGGTTGGCGTTCATTTGCAGTCTCGATGCACGGCACTTTGGTGGATGTCCGTAGCACTGTACACTTTTGTGGCTGGTTGGAGGATTTTCTTCTTCTGCCCAGTCAGGGTGGCCTGCCTGGGTGGTAGTCTGTAATTAGTTTATGTGGGTGTGGTCGTGTGATGTTGTGTTGTCCAATGTTCTGTATGAGTGTAGACGGGTGTTGTGATGCTTTTGTGAAAAATTTGTCTGTGTATTTAATGACTAGTTGGCGTGGTGATAGTGTGCCTGCAAGGTCGTGTAATTGTGTGTTAGTTACATGTCTGTATTTCCCGAGTGTTGCTCTGAGTAGCTTATTGAAACATGTTTTTATTTGGTGGAATCGGATGTCGGGGACATGGGCAAATATTACAGAGGAATACAGTAAAATAGGGACAATGTACGCCTTGAAGAGGCGCACTCTGTCCTGGTCAGGCAAGGGGCTGTGGGGGCGGAGGAGGGAGGAGATCGAGTTAAAAGCGCGATAGGCCCGGGCAGTGGCAGACGAAAAGTGCGGGGAGAAGCGCAATGTGCGATCCAGTGTGACACCGAGGTATTTCACTGAATCGCTCCATTTTATCACTGCGCCCCCCACAAACAGTGTGGGTGGCAGGCGGGGGCGTCGCCTGGTGAAGAAAATGGCTTCGGTTTTGGCGGGGTTAGGGAGAATGCCCCAGGACATAAAGTAATGATTAACTATGTTGATGGCCGCGGTCAGCCTGGCTTTAATAAGGACGGGGTCATGGTGTCTAACCATCAGCGCGGTGTCATCCGCGTACATGACAATCGTGCATTCGGGGGGCTTGGGAATGTCATGAGAATATAGGGAAAATAATAGGGGAGAGAGCGTGGACCCTTGAGGGACTCCTGCAGTGATCTCTCTAGAGGATGAAGTGGACCCTTCCACCCGTACGCAGAACGTGCGGGCTTCCAGGAAAGAGTGAAGGATGCAGCGAAGAGCAGGGTTTAATCCCAGAAAGGCCAGCTTGAGGATTAGGGCGTGATGGTGGACAGTATCGAATGCACGACTCAGGTCTAGCAACACCATGCCGGTATGGGTCCTTTGTGTGAAACTGAGGGTGATTTGGTCGGTGACGTGAGCTAATGCGTGTTGTGTTGATAAGTGACGTCGGAAGCCAAACTGGAATTCAGGCAGCGGTTGTAGCCGGGCTACTTCCGCTTCCAGCCTGGCCAGAACTATGCGCTCCGCTACCTTTGATATCACTGAGAGCAGGGCGATGGGACGGTACGATGCCGGCCGATTGGATGCACCTTTTCCCTTGAATATGGGTACTACCGTGGCCTCACGCCATGGACGTGGGAAGTGACCTGAAATGAGAATGCTGTTGATTATGTTGGTGAGGTAGATGAGTGCTTTGCGTGAGATGGATTTGAGGAGGCGTGGGGTGACTTCATCCGGGCCTGGAGCGGCGTTATGACGCACGCGGTCTATCTCCTTCCTCACTTGCCTGGGCGTAGCTGTCTTGAGGGAGCCTGGCGTTGGGGGCGGAGGGGGTTGATAGTGTGTGGGGAGCTTGGAGATGTGAGGTGGTATGGGTGCTGGTGCGAATGAGTTCACAAAGTGGTTTGCCATGCACTCCGCCCTGTCAGTCGCCGACTCCGCCATGCCACCGTCCACCTCTAGGGGCGGGATCGATGACCTGGCGGCGCGGAGACTGCGCGCGAAGCGCCAGACCGAACCATTTGCGAGTGACAGCGCGTCGAGCTTTTTGACTTCGCCCGCCGACCTCCATTCAGCAACGGCCACTCTGCACCGTCGGAACAGAGCATTGTAGTCGTCCCTGTCTGGCTGTAGGCGGGTACGCTGCCATCGGCTCCGAGCCCTGTTGCGGTACGAGATGAGTGTCTTGATGTGGGCTGGGAGTGGTATTCCAAGTGGGTGCGGTTTTACTTTGGGGATATGGAGGGCGGCTGAGGTGATAATGGTGTCAGCAAAGTGAAGAACATGTTGGTCAAGTTCCTCCTTTGTGCGGGCTTTATGTTGCAGATCTAGCTGCTGGTCCATAGCTGTTCGATACATTTTCCAGTCAGCTTGTTTGAAATCGTAGATGGTGTTTGTGGAAGTAGGGGTGACTGTGGTGTCAATTGTCCCTATGACAGGGTAGTGGTCTGATGTCAGGTCGGTGCAGACTTTGAGGGGATTGACTCTGGGTAGGCATGTGCCTATCACCAGGTCCAGTACACTGGGGCTGCCAGTATGGGAGTGTGGGTGGTACGTGAACGTGTCAGGGGCATGTAGTACTAAGGTGGTTTCCTTCAGGTATTTGCGGAGGGCGATACCTTTATAATTGTTGCGGAGACAGCCCCAGGAGTTGTGCCTGGCATTGAAGTCACCCGCCAGTATGATGCGTGAGTCGAGCCGGCGAAGGCTGGTGAGGTCCTCTGCCGGGAATGGAGTGGTTGGTGGGATGTAAGTGGCCACGGCAGTAAAGGGCGTGGGGTTCGTATGCAGCCGAACTGCTACCGCTTCCATGTGCTGCAATTGAGGCGTTTGGCGCCTATGGTGCGACAAAGCTTGGCGCACAAGAAGAGCCACGCCCCCCTGTTTGCCACCCAACCGGTCGGCCCGATGCGTCACATATCCCGGCACCGTGAACGGAACGCCAGCCCTGAGCCAGGTTTCCGCCAAGAACACCAGGTCTGGTTTGTGGAGTGAAATGAAATGATTGAACTCGGCTGCCTTGTTGGCGATGCTGTTGCTATTCCAGATAATGATTTTAAGGGAGGGCATTGGCAATTGCACTAAGGACGGAGAAAATCACTGTGCACTTCTCGTCTTGGTTCTGCGATGATTTAAATTTCCGGATGGCATCTAGTAAAAAGGGAACCCATTTCAGCAAGTTGAGGTCTTTAATTAACTTAATCAATTCGGCAAATTCGTTTAGGACATTGGGTTCAGCATTAGCTTGTTGATTTTTAGGGGGTGGATGATTGTAACTGGCATGACGAGGCATTGAGTTAGAAGGAACGCGAGTGACGCGAGCTGGGAGTTGAGTGGCTTGTGGCAGTGGTGTGTCGTGGGTTGGTGTGGTTATTGCTTGTGTTTTGAATGTTTTCAGTTGGCTTGCGAATGTGTTTCTTGGGGGAGGAAGTGGGGGGAAGCTGGTGGTGGTGGGCAGTTTTTGTTGTGGCTGTGCTGTGCGGTTTACCTTAGCATTCAGCATGGACAGCCTGACTGGGCAGTCCTTGGAGGCGGCGATGTGCATGTTGGCCGGGAGGTCATGGTCCGCGCAGTTGGCGCAGTGTGGTGGGGCATCTGAAACGTTGGGGCACTCCGTGGAAGGGTGGGCGCCCGGGCACCGCACGCATCTGGGCTTCATCCAGCAGAGGTGGATGGAGTGGTCCCAGCGTTGACATTGCACGCAGCGTTGAATTTCCTGGCGTCCTCGGTAGGCCTCGAACCTGACCTCCATGTGGTCCAGGTAGTGGCGGCCGAGGATGGGGGATAGCTGGGCAGTTCCATTGAGCGAAATGAGGAACAGCGGCACTGGGATGTCCTCCCCAGTTGGAGTACGCCGGTCCATCCGTTTCACTGATGCAACATCAAGACCGAGGGAGCGTACTTGGGCAGCAAGCTCGTCCTGGTCGTAGTCGACATCCAGTCCTCGGATGACAAATCGAGAGTTCCTTTGGTCTGGGCGCGGGTGTGTGAAACATTCAAAGTTCTTTTCTTTAAGGAATTTTATTAGGTTTTCCTGGTCTGGGATGGTGGCAGTCTTTATCTTTACATTGTGCTTTGTCACAATGATGGCGTAGTCATTTTTCATTAACTGTTTGAGAGCCGGCTTGTATTGGTGGAACGCCTGGTTCATGCCAGTTTTCACCGTCACAGGTGGCATCGGGAACTTGTTGGGGGCAAATTTTTCTGGTATCGCTGGGCCAGCTTTGCCCGGCGGAGGTTTATGTGCCTTGGTGGTACTGTGCGAGGTGGGCGTGGGTGTAACTGTGTTGGGGGGGTTGACAGGTGCATCAGGTTGAGCTGTCGCTGTCTGGAAGTCGTCCTCTTCCTCGCTCAGTGTGTGGTAACGATTTGTTTTTGTTGCTCGGTCCTTGCTTGGGCTGTTGTCCATTTGGGCGAAGCACCTTTTATTGATTCCCCCTCTGCTGACTTCCTGCCACTCCATGTTGGGGATACCCTGTGCTGGTGGCGGTGTTCGAACCCCCGGGGGACTCTGGCGGTCAGCAGCGGGGCTGGTTGGTGATCGAGACATGTGCTCTTCCTGGTAGCACACGAAATATTTGTGAAAATCATCCTCGCAAATAATGTCTGGGATTTCTTGGTCTTTATGAAAAAATCTGGGTTGATAGGTTTTTCTATCAGCAATAATAAATGGGTGTTGAGACAGATCGTCCTGTTCAATGGGCCTCAAATGGATGCGACACATTATATTCTTGTCGTCTTGGACACCGACTTGAAATAAGTTGCCGAAATGTCCGAAAACAGAATCGTTGTCAACAGTTACCCCCATTGCTGGGCAGTACAGTTCGTACATGGTTTGGTTAGAGTTATCCATATCATTTAAATTATTTGTATTTATATTAATACAAGTCGCCATGTTGCTTTCAGAAGAGGTATGGGGTGCTCCAATTAATTTATCAGTAATAGAAGTCGATATGGGAACACACCCGCCCGAAAGATTGCTTCTATGAGAGTCATGCTCTATGGTTGAACTAGATTGTTTGTTTACATACATTAACGAATATTTTAAACACTGTTTATAATGTTTTTCGGCAAAGCCGCGTCTTACCTTCAATTGTGCGCATGCACAGGTGTTTGAGGAACACGAATCACACCCGAAAATAGCACTCGCGGCACTTTATATACGAAAAATTGCGGAAATCGCGGCACCGATTTTCGCGCGCACTACAACCAGATCGGACGAGAACCGGTGTGTTCATCGTGATATGGCCGTTGGCAATGATATAGATGTTTTTTTTTTGCAGTTTGTATTTGCCACTCGAAATAGCTATACCAGGTGTGATTGTTACAAACAACAGGAGAAATCGTGTAATGAACACTCTTTTACTTCCCCCCCCCCCCCCCCCCCCCTCCCCACACACAACACCCACCACCCTCACCATCCCAACCACCAAAGCCCTCTTCAAAATACACTCTCACACACACACACAAACCCACACTCTATAACTGATGAACATTACCATAACTTCTTAAAGCCATTAGATAATATTTAACTCAAGAAAGGTATTGTGATATGTTTAAAGAAAGAAAGGTGAAACCTTTAACTTTACCAGCAGGTATTAGTATCACTGAGGTATCTTCTAGGTTGTAGCAGCAATAGTAGTAATAATAATAAAATTAAATAAGGTAATAAAAAAGAAAAGTTATACATGTGATCAAATCATGAATGTATAAAACTGGAATGAATTTAAATTTTTTTTATTTTTCTTCATAGGCTGTTTTGAAATTGATGAGTAAGTGCCTCTTCTTTTAAATTTTTTAATGCTGAACACTGTTACATAAGAGATGAATGTTTAGAAAATTTAAAAAAAAAAAAAAGCTAGCCCAGCCCCCTCCCCCCCTCACACAAAATCCAAACAAAAAAAAAAACACCCTCCTTCAAAACATCACATAATCATCCAGCCAGCAGTGCAGACGAGAAATTTGCACTCGGGGCCGCCATTTTGACGATAAATTCTTGCATGGCACACCAAAGGTAGGAAAGAATTTAAAAAAATAAAAATAATGGGCGAGCACCCTCGCGTCTGCCTGTAGAAAATGAAGTTAAAAGTAACATAACCTAAAGACAGGCACACACTAGGGTGCTCCCAGGCGGTTGAGAAATTTTTTCCCGCCAAAAGACTTATATATATTATTTATTTTACTGTTTTTGGCAGGGGGCTATGTCGGTCTGTGTGCAAAGTAGTTCCTACTCCCGCCGCCAGGAGCGCGCGCGGGAGGGTAGCGATGTTGTTTTTTCTGCTTTCATTTGTTTATTATTTAGAGGGTTAATGCTATGTAAATGTACGCAAGTTTGGTTATGTGTCGGTAGTTGTGCGAGATTTAATTTCCGAAACGAAATTTGACTTTCATCGGCCTGCATTTCTCACTTATTCGGAAAATACATGTGTGTTTATGTATGTATAATAATCGAGTGATTTTGTAATAATTTGGAAGTTTTGTTTGCGTGTGCGATGTGGGGAAGAAAAGGTGTGCACACGAGTCCTAGGGCTATATTTTTTTTTATTGCGAAATATTTACTTCATGTGGTGAAAAATTTTAAATTATTTGTGATGCAAGTGAAATTTTTTTTTTTTTTTCAGTTGGGTGATGTGTTTGTCCTCGTTTGTGTGCAAGGAAGCAAACATGCTGAAGGTAAGGGGCCATAAATGACACTTTAAAATATTAGTTTACCATTAATTTTGGTTAAATATTAAATTGCCATATAAGTAAAATCATGTCAACTGTTGTATTCCACCCAGTATAAGCTGTTAGTAATGGGTACTTAATATAAATAGAATAAATGTAAGCATTTTCGTCTGCATGAAAATTCACTTTTTTTTTGGATCCATTTGTACTGTGGGTAGTTAAATAGTACATTATGTTGTTTTTACTTCGAAGTACAAAACATCTTGTGCATGATTGCAAATTCAAACGCAGTTAAGCATAATATGAATTCGAATTATGTGTGTGTGTGTGTGTGTGTGTGTATATATATATTTTTTTTTTTTTTTTTTTTTTTTTACTGTGTCCAGTTTTAGCACAAATGGAATTATTTTCAAAGTGAATCGATGCAACTGGTCTTTGCCATTAATATTGATATATGATCTAACTAAATTAAATAGAAAGGATTTTTTTATTTATTTTTTTATATATATAAATATATTTGTAGCAATGTACTAATGACCACAGAAGTAAGCAAAAAAAAAAATATATATATATATATCTCAGCCAGTAAACCATGCGTCTTAAAGACTTTTTTTAATGAAAATATTTCTGCCTTGGTTAAGCTTACATTTACTATCATAGGGATTGAGGGAATTGTAGAACAGCAGCAGAAGCATTTCCTTTCATGATCATGTTCTTGGTCCTGAAAAGGACCGTTTATGTAAGCATGTGCACACCAGACCTGCTCACTTGGAGCTGGTGTATTTGGTGACAGCCTTGGTGCCCTCGCTGACAGCGTGCTTGGCCAGCTCCCCGGGCAGCAGCAGTCTCACGGCCGTCTGTATCTCGCGGCTGGTGATGGTGGAGCGCTTGTTGTAGTGGGCGAGGCGGCTGGCCTCTGCCGCGATGCGCTCGAAAATGTCGTTCACGAAACTGTTCATGATGCTCATGGCCTTAGATGATATGCCAGTGTCCGGATGAACTTGCTTCAACACTTTGTAGATGTAGATTGCGTAGCTTTCCTTCCTCTTGCGCTTCTTTTTCTTGTCGCCCTTCGAGATGTTTTTCTGGGCCTTGCCCGCCTTTTTGGCTGCCTTACCGCTCGTCTTGGGGGGCATCGTAGGTCTGAGCTGTGCCGCTGTCGCTAGATGAGTGAGACGGGAATTTTTTTTTTTTTTTTTTTTAGACTACAGCCCCTCCACGCTGAAGTCAGTCTCACACAGCCGAAGTGTTTGTGAGCCCTGCTAACCAAATGGGAATGATTTGACTGAGGGAATTGATGCGTGCCAGGTGGGACCTATACGCTTAATTTGATAACTGAGTAACTGCCTATGCTGTCTTCACTCTCCTGTGAGGGAGGGGGAAGCAGCTGGCGACGTGCGTCTGGCGCGGTCAAGCCTGCAGGGGTGCGGAATTTGCACCCCGACAGCCTATGGGGAGTAGCAAAGGGTAGACAACAGTAAACCAGCGAGCGCACTGGAGGAAACCTGTTGCCTGTGAGTGAAAAGTTAACGCAACCGAGGGCCCGAAGGGATAGGAAGCGGATGAGGGCGAATGGGATCTGTGGCTCCCCAGATGGGATTTCTGGAAGAGCCATTTTGAGCACGCCATGCGGCGTATGTGCTCGGCAGGCACGAGCGAATGTGGCTATTTAGGCCTCGGCATCTCGAGGGCGGCAGGAACTGCTGGCGCGACCTGCAACTAAAGATAAAGACACATATTTACATTGTTCTATAACTATGTTTAATGGCTATTAGCCCGGTTAGGCTAATAATGGGGCTCGTGCGCTCAGGCACTATGGCCGGCGTCTCTGAGCCACAAGATGATGGGTGAAGTCGTGGGTTTAGATTTATGTTGCGAAAAATTTTTAATATTTAATATATATGCATATATAATTAATAATTACAATTATATATGCATATATTTTTCACTACTGGGGTGGTTTAGAAGCACTGGGGGGGGAGAAAAATTATGACGTTAAAATAATTTTTAAACACTAAAAATTCGGGTGGGCATGGCAGCAGCTCTCTGGAACATGGCGCCCTCTCCCTCGCCGACAGGCACTGTGGGCGGCGTCTCTGTGGCGGCCCCCAGGGAGGGCGGGGAACATGGAGCACAGCTGCTGGAGAGTAGATGACAGGGTGAGTGGGGGGAAAATTATGTTGCAAAACTTCAATAATTTAGGAAGAAAAACTAAAAATGAGTGTGGGATAATTGCACTGAAAAGGGGGAAACGGCGATTCTCGTTGTTTTCTTAAATCAGGGTGGTGAAATTTGTTGAATCAGGATACGGTTTCTTAATGGTGAGTGTTTTAGGAACAATTTGCCAGTTCAAACATGACGGTGGAGTTTATAGTTAAAAAGTTATGTGGAATTTAGTGTGACAATGTGTAGACGAGTTTTTCGGCTGAAAGTTCTCTCGCCAGTCCGCAACCGACTGCTGGTACCCCCACCTAGGCTCCGCCCACCGGCGCGGACCAGCCAATCAGCGCCGACCCGGGCTTGGCGAGAGAGCGAAAAACACGACTGATTTTGACGGAGTATTTTTTAAGTGTTTACGGGGGTTTTTCGCATAAAATGTGTTTCGGTCTTTTGAATTTTCTGGCATCTTCAGGATTATATCGTCCCAAGTTGTGTACGAGCGGATTGGTGTGTGTGTCGATTGATTTGTAAAAGGAAGTGGCTTGCTTGACGAGTTGCGCGTGCAGTGTTTCTATGCGAAGTTCCTTGTGTATTAGGCGCATCGGGACATAAATGGGAACTTGCGCTATTCTTCTTAGGGATTTGTTCTGTACGATTTGTAGTTTCTTCAAGTGTGTTGGTGCTGCGTAGCTCCATGCTGGGGATGCGTAGGTTACTATAGGTTGGACGCAGGCTGTGTAGAGGATCTTGCCATTATGTGTACTTAAGCTGCTCTTGTGGTTTAAGAGGGGGTACAGCGTTGCTAGTCTTGCGTTGGCTTGAGCTTGTTTACTGGCGATGTGGTTCTTCCATGTGAGTCCGCGGTCCATGTGTACTCCTAAGTATTTTACAGTTGTTTTGTATTCGATGTCGTTATTGAATAGGTTGAGCTGCGGCAGGTTTTCTGGGACTCGTCGGCGCGTGAATATGATGGCTTCGCATTTGCCTACGTTAATTGATGTCCTCCAGTCGGTGAACCATGCTTCTATGGTGTGTAGCGAATCTTGCAGTCTTCGTACAGCCAGGTGGGGGCTGAGGGAGCTTGTATAGAGCATGGTGTCGTCTGCATAACACGCAATGTTGGCTCCAGGTAGTTGTGGGAGATCTGCTACATATATGTTAAATAGCAGGGGCCCTAGTATACTGCCTTGCGGTACCCCTGCTAGTATTGGTCTAGGTGTGGATATGGCGCCTGGAATGTGTGCACGAAATGAGCGGTGATGGAGGTATGAGTCTAATGTTTTGATGTATGTGTCCGGGAGTTGTATGACCTGGAGTTTGTGTAGCAGTCCTTCGTGCCATACTCGATCAAACGCCTTTTCTATGTCGAGAAAGACAGCTGCAGTGTATTGGCGCCAGTTGAATGCGTGTGTAATGTGTTCTGTAATACGGACTAATTGTTGCGTGGTGGAGTGACGAGCCCTGAAGCCAAACTGGTAGTCCGGGATTACACGATGTTCTTCCAGATGTAGTTGGATGCGGCGAGCTAGCACTTTCTCTGCGACTTTAGACAGCGTGTTGAGGAGACTAATTGGTCTGTAGCTGGTTGGTAGTTTGGGATTTTTGCCTGGTTTTGGGAGTAGGATTAGTTTGGCTTCTTTCCAGGTGTGTGGCCAGGAGTTTGTTTGTAGGATGCCATTGATGCAGGATGTGATTGCCTGAAGGGCAGGGAGTTGGAGTTGTTTGAGGACTAGGGAAGGGATTTTGTCTGCTCCTGGCGCTTTGTTGTTCTTCAGAGATTTAATTATTCTTTTCACTTCCATTTCTGTGGTAAGGAGAGGTTCCGTGGTGGTTGTGGCTAGTCGCATGTTGGCTATTTGCTCTGACACTAGGAGTGTGTGAGGCGGATTGTTGGGGAGGATGTTGGGCTGGAAGGCAAGTTCCTGGCTGTCTGCTAGCGCCTTCACTTTCTCCTGTGGTGTGTAGGCGAATGTTCCAGTTGGCTGTTGAATGGGGGGAATGATGACGGGTTTGGCAGTTAATGATTTGGTGGCTTTCCATAGAGTGTTGTCGGCTGTGGTTAAGTGTGAGATTTTGTGGTCCCACAGTGTGGCTCGGTGTAGTGCTAGGTGACTGAGGAATTCGGAGTGAAGATCGTTGTAGTCCTTCTTGAGTGCTGGTGTTCTGTTGCGTTGCCATCTACGACGAGCTTGATTTTTGGCAGTGAGAAGCAGTTGCAGGGGAAAGGGAAGGGCGACTGTATCAGGTTTCGGCTTTGTTGTTGGGACATAGTTTTGGATGGCTTTGGTGAGTGTTCTGGTTAGTTCTGCCGAGTACGCCTGCAGGTCGGCAGCTGTTGTAATGGTAGGGACAGGAGTGAGGTAGTGTTCTACGTAGGAATTTAATTTTGGCCAGTTGGCTTTTCTGAAGTTAAGGATTTTCTTAGGTTTGGTTGTAGGTGTGTGGACGTCTTCTAATGTTGCTACGACTGGCAGGTGATCAGAGTGGAGCTCATGGAGGACTTCTAGTTCGTAAACAAAGTTGGTATTAAAATAAATAGTGAAGTCTAGGATGTCAGGATTATGTTGGGGATTTTCAGGGTATCTGGTAGGATGGTAGGGAGCGCAGACCATATAACGGTGTTGCTGCTGATGTGCAAACAGCACCCTGCCATTTGTGGTTGTTTGTAGGCAGTTCCATGCAGGATGCTTGGCATTGAGGTCGCCTAGGAGAAGGAAGGAGGAGGTGAATGTGGCTAGGACTTGTAGGTTTTCAGGTTTAATAGAGCGGCCAGGCGGCGCATATGCGGATATGATGGTGCATTTCTTGCCTTTAATTGTAAGGACTACTGCAACTGCTTCTATGAGCCCTAGGTCCGGTAGGTGAACTTCATGGTGGAGTAGATTAGTGCGCACTGCCAGCGCCACTCCCCCCCCATGGTTGTCCTTGTCTGTTCGGTGTATGATGTAACCTGGAATGCACAGATTGTCTGTGGGGGAGAGGTGAGTTTCAGTGATGGCAATAATTTGTATGTCGTGTTCGCGAAGAAATTCTTGTAGTTCTGGAAGTTTATGTCGTATGCTTCGTGCATTCCAGGTGGCTATTTTTGTAAGGGGGACATTAGTGTGGTGTGCTGTCATGTTTGGGGGAGGAAGCTGTGGTTATGGCCGTGATGAGGTCGACGGCGAGGTGAATTCTGCTCTCTGGTGGAATGGTGGTGTCCAGCCAAGCTGCCAGTAAGTTGCACAGTTTTTGCGCCACGTCCATTAGTATTGGCTGCGCTTCTGCCACTTTGGTGAGAGTGCCACGCAGCACCTGGCAATCTCTGTTGTTGGCCGCCACTCGGTCAGGTGTTATGACCGCTGGGGGTGTAGGCAGAGGCATACTCCGCGTCACGATCGTGGCCGGCATGGTGGTGGTCCCATGTGGTTGTGGTTGCAGTGCAGGAACTGCCGGAGCACTGCTTGTGCTTGGTGTGGTGTCCATCTGTGGTGCCACCTGCACAGGCATAGCAGGGGCTTGCTGCATTAGCATGGGTTGCTCTGGTGCGGTCGGGGCACTCACAGGGTGCTCCGAGTATTGGCGGAGTCGTCCTGCCTGTGGGGTCATCTGGTCGTATTCCCTGTTGAGGTTAGGCTGACGCGGTTGCCGCTGTTGTCGCCTACGCTGCGGACGAGGCTGGTTGTATGCATAGGCGGTCTGCTGTTTTGCGAATTGTCTTGCCTCTCTGTCATTTAATGTGCCAAGTGTCGGGTACTCTTCCCCCAGTGTCGAGTACCGATTGCTGGTTGGTGGCGCCCAGTATTGTTGTTCATCTGGTACAGGGCCTGCCTGTGGTCCCTGTGGGCCATGGTAGCCATCTTGTGCTGGTCTGTGACGGCGTTGCACAGTTTGCCAGCCTCCCTCTGCTGCAGCATGGCTGTACTGCCTGTGCTGAGGGGGGGGCGGGGGAGCTGCGGTCCAGGTACGCGCCTGTCGTGAGTCATGGTGCTGACGCCCGTATGCTTGCTGTTTGCGCTGTGGCTGGCCACGAGGGCGTCTCTGCAGCCACTCCCTCTGATAAACAGGGCAGCCTCGATATCTGGCATTATGCTCCTGTTTACAGAGGGCACAGCGTGGCGGGCGTGGGCAGTCCTCCTGCAGTTTGTGGGGCCCGGCACATTGGGGACAGACAGGCCTGGAGTGACACTGTTTGGCAATGTGCCCCATTTGGCAGCATATGCTGCACTGGAGGGGCCCCTTGGGGTGGCGAAAATCTGTGATTCGTATTCTGAGGCCAAAGACTTGTCGAAGTGAGTTGACAATGGCCTCACTCCCCTGTGGCACATCAAGCTGGAACATGTTTGAAGCTCTCTTAGAGTAGTCGTACATCTGGTGGACCACCAAGACTGGTACACCCTGTGCCAACAAGTCTTGAGTGATCCTGTCTGTGCTAGTTCCCCCTGGTATGTCTTTGATGACATACTTCAGTGGTTTGTCCTCCGGGGCTCGAGTGACAAAGTATTCTATTTCTAACCCGTCGAATGCCTTAAGGGCTTCGCGGTAGTGCGGTACAGAAGTGAAGTAATATAGGGTGCCCCTGTTGGTGTTCTTTGCTGTGAAGCTCAGACCCAGTCTCGTAAATAGGTCATAGACCCTCTCGTACGGAATGTTCTGCGTATGTTTAACCGTGATGGGAGCAGTGCGGAATTCGCGCACGCCCTGTGGCGTGACGTCAGCGTCAGGCTGCGTCAGCTGTGATGGAGTCTCGTGAGCCGGGGGGCTGGCTGCGCAGGTCCGCAGATGCGGCCTGGCTGATCGGGGCAGTGACAGCCTGAGGGGCAGGCATGTCGCTTGACGTGGCAGTGACGTGGTGGTTCAATGACTGCACCTTCGTAATGCGGATGTGATCTTCGCTACTTTTTCGTTTTAAAACCCCCTGGTCGAGCGAGGAGGTTTCGCGAAACTGAACATCTGTGTTATTCGCCATTTAAAAAAAAGAGAATTGACAATATATTGTCCTACGGGATTTATTACGAGCGCCTACCAAAAGGAAGGGAGTGGAGCACCCACTGACCTAAGCCCTGGGACTAAGTTAGCCAGGGCCTCGGCTAGGCAGCGAGACGCTGCGTCTCTGGGTGTCACACACTCTTTTTACACCTAACCGTAGCACGACGCGGTAGTACAAAACTGGGGGTGGAAACTCTAAATGAATTGATAAAATGTAGCTTCTTGGCAGGGAGCAGTTGCCTACATCCTAACTATCCAAGAGCACGATCGGAACTCGAGTGAGACGGGAACTGAATTTTTTTTTTCGTGAAAAGTTTTCTTGGCTTCTTGTTGCGCGACCAATCGGAGCGCTCCGCGGCTCGTGATTGGTCGCGCTCCGCGGAGGGACGTGTAACAAAAGTAATTTCCAGCGGCCGGGGCGCACACACTCACACACTCTTTACCGCGCACTGGTACGAGTAGGACGTCCTACTCTTAGCCTAGCCTGGTTCTCTACATAGGGAGCTCAGGTCAGTGGCCAGTGTGAAGGTGACAGGTCGGGTAGGCAGGCTGCGTTAGTGCGGACAGTAACTGCGACGCGCGACACCGCGAACAGGGCTACCACGGTGGTCCCTGCTTTTTTCAAAGCAGGGTGCCAACCCACTGCGATGGGAGGAGAGGAGGAGGAGCGTATGGACTGCGGCACGGCCGTTAAACGCACTCATGAAGGCAGCGAGCCAGGATGCAGCAATGCAAAAAAAGTTTCAGGGGCGCAGGACCCCAACTCTAGCGAAAACGGTAGCGAAAGTGAGGATGACGAGGGCTTCACTGTTCAGAAGCGCCGAGTCCGAAAATCAAATAATGCAGGCGCGAGCAGCAGCGAACAACCTCAAGGGCACGAAGCCCCGCGTTACAAACGAGTGCCGTTTGTAATAAAAAATTCTCAAGTGGTCGGCAATATCGGGCCTGTGTTCGCGCAGCTCGGTATCAAAAACCGATTAACAATTTCTAAGAGGCAAGAGGTCAAGGTCGCTTTTGACTCAAAGGCCGACGAAATAAAAGGCGTCAATTGGCTCAGAGCCAACAACATTCCGCATCACACCTTCTCCCAACCAAGCGAGCGCGGCGAAAAGGTAGTAATTAAGAACCTCAGTCGCTTCACTCCAGTGGAGGCTCTCAAAACAGAACTTCGTGCCTTAGGTTTCGAGGTCACGTTCGTCAAACAACTAAGTTTCAAGTTCACTGACAGAAATACGGGCCGTGAATCCTACGAACCGTCATCATCGTTTATTGTCACTGTCGCCCCGAGTGCGCGGGACATCTACTCAATTAAGACTTTATACTACACGAGTGGTATTAAAGTAGAAAAATACCGCAACCGGCCGGAAGACATCCCACTGTGTAGGCGTTGTGGCGACTTCGGCCACACGACAGGGAACTGCAGTCAGGTCCCTAAGTGCATCCGATGCGCGGGCCCGCATCCTCGCGATCAGTGCACACTCCCCGAGGAGGCGCCTAAAGTGTGCACGAACTGTAATGCGACAGGGCATACCGCGGCCTGGAAGCAGTGCCCGGTATATTTAAACCGCGTCGAGGCTAGAAAGCAGATTTTAGCCGAGCAGGCAGCGCAGAAGGCAGCCCGTGTTGCGCCGCGAGCGCCCGCGCCAGAGGCGACACACGCGAACTTCCCCCCCCCGGCACCCCCGCGACGGCCCGCACAGGTGGCCGGGCAGGTAGCTGCGCGCGCTGACGTCACGCATACCGGGGCGCAGGGCAGCCAACCGAGCAGACAGGAAACTCGCGCGACCTTCGCTTCCACTGTCGCTGGGCCCAGTGCACCGCGCCGCACAGCCGAGGAAATCGTTCAGGCGCGTGTAGAAAAGAGCGAGCAGCGAACAGCAGCACAGATAGAAGCAAACGAAACTAGAACCGTGACAGGCCTGGGGGAACTCGCTGAAATTCTCCGCCTCTGCGATTACTGGAACCTGGTTCAGGCCTTGGAGCCATATTACCCTCGCATCCGCGCCGCGCAAAATACAAAACAGCGTCAGACCATTTTGCTGGAGGCCCTCGCGAAAGTGCTTCAGTAAATGGCTGTAGACAGGGGGAAAACACTACAAATCCTTAATTTTAATGCAAATGGCATTCGTGCCAAATCCTACGAATTAGAACAATGTCTTTTCGTATACGGGATAGATGTGGCATTAATTTCGGAGACAAAATTAAGGCCTCACCATCGTTTTAATATCAGTGGTTATACAACCTATAGAACCGACCGCGACACCCTAGGGGGCGGTACAGCCATTCTCATTAAGCACGGCATAAATCATCACCCTATAAAAATAACTGGCTTAGAGCACATTGAGGCCACCAGCATAAATATTCGTAACAAAAATGCGCACGTCTGTATGTCGGCAGTCTATAAACCACCGAACAAGCCTTTATTGATTAGCGATTTAAATAAACTAATAAATCCAATGCAGCACTTTTTCATAGCTGGTGATTTAAATAGTAAAAACGAAGACTGGGGTTGCAGAAATACAAACCCAGCGGGGAGAAATTTAACTGAGCATGCGGCTCGAAATAATTACGAAATTTTTGCTCCAAATTCGCCGACTAGCTACCCAACTAATGGGGGCATGCCGGAAATTTTAGATATAGCCTTTACCAACATTCCGGGAGCACAAGTTACTTCCGAAAAATTAGATGAGTTAGACTCCGATCATTTTCCTGTATTAATACAATTGACTTTTGATGCCCAGTTTTGCGCGGCCATTTTTAACCGAACTTTCGGAGTTACCGACTGGGACAAATTTCGCGATGATTTAGAAACAATTTTTATTGAACCACCGACGATAAACACTCCCGAAGAACTTGACACGCATGTTAAATTGTTTACTGACACGATTACAGACGTGCGCAAAACACACACGAAATTAATGAACAAAAGAGAATTTACAAGAATTAACTATCCAGATGTCGATATTTTAATCATTTTAAAACGGCAGGCGCGAAATAACTATCAGCGAACGCGAACACCGCAAGCCAGGACGGAATACAATCGCCTAAAAGCGCAAGTTACTCGAAAACTTAAACAATTAAAAATAGATAAATTCGGGAATCTAGTAACGGAAGTCGCTACACAGCCTCGGCAAATGTGGCGCCTCACGCGCACATTAAGAGGCAATAATAAATTTATTTCTACTCCCGCAATAATTACGGACACGGGCATAAAATATGACGCGGCCGACAAGGCAAATGCGATCGCGGATATTTTTGAGAAACAATTTTCGCCGAATGAGGATGTAAACGACCCTCAATTTACTCGAACCACTACAGTCGCGGTAAATAATTACCTACAAACAGCCACGCAAATAGAGCCGGAACTTATAACAATCCACGAACTATTAAGAACAATTCAATCGCGACCTCAAAATAAAGCAGGCGGACCTGATGGAATTAATTTCGAATCACTCAAAAAATTACCATTTTCAGCACTCGAATATCTTTTAAATATTTTGAATGCTATTTTTATTTTAAAAACTTATCCTTCCGAGTGGAAACTCGCGAAAGTAATTACGATTCCAAAGCCAGGGAAAAATGCGTCTTTACCGCAAAATAGGCGCCCTATTAGCCTTTTAAATAGCACTAGCAAAATTTTTGAAAAAATTTTATTAAAACGACTTAAAGAGCATTCCGACCAACATAACATTATCCCAGATAATCAATTCGGTTTTCGGAGTGGCCACTCCACATCTCATCCATTAATCAAGCTTGTTGAAGATGCCACTGATGGATTTAACTCGCGAGCGAAGTTCACAGTAGCAACTATGCTAGACGCGGAGAAAGCTTTCGACAAAGTCTGGATTCCTGGCCTAATTAAAAAATTTGTGACTTTTAATTTTCCGGACACATATATTCATCTGGTGGCCCATTATTTATGGCGCCGAAAATTTTTTGTCGCGATAGATGGGGCGAGGTCTTCTACTCGGGAACTCACAGCTGGGGTACCGCAGGGCTCACCCCTCTCTCCCTTCTTTTATAATGTGTATACAGCCGATATACCGCGCGAACATGCTCATGTGCAGCTTTATGCGGACGACACTGCGGTAGTTTACCAATCTTCCAATTTAAATTTTGCACTAACTATTGTCCAAAGGCAGCTCACGTCACTCGAACAATGGTACACTCGCTGGCGCATAAAAATTAATGGCGCCAAATCTACTACCATAGTTTTAACAAAAAAACGTACAGTTCCTGATCGCGAACTCAAAATATTTAATCAAGCAATTCCATTTGAAAAATCGGTGCGATATTTAGGCCTAACTCTCGACCCGAGTCTCACCTGGAAACATCAGGTTACTAAAGTTACAAGGATTGCTCTCGGAACTCTAAGATCTTTATACCCAATGTTTAAGGCCCCTCAATTCCCTAGAAGGAAGAAACTTCAATTATATTTACAAATAGTTCGCCCTCAACTCCTCTATGCTTGCGAGATTTATGGCTATGCGGCCAAGTCGCACATAAAGAAGCTCCAAGTCACACAAAATAGATTCCTGCGAGTAATCGCCGATTGCGACTGGTATACTAGTAATTTAGCAGTACATCAGCTCCTTAAAGTAGAATATGTTTCGGACTTCATAAAACGCCAAAATAGGTCTTTTTATGGCCAACTCCCGGCTCATCCTAATTTATTTATTAATAATATCCCCGATTACGACCCAGCTGTCCAGCGACAATTTAAAAAACCGCGACTTGCCTAAGCCAGGTTAAACTAGACTCCACACATCCCGTATACGAGGGGCAAATTAACAAAACTACTAGACTTTACTGGCCCGATGTGCCTATCTACGTCCTGTGGTGCAAATATTCAGCATTGGACTAGCCAATGACTGACATGCCCAGGACACCCCTTTTTGGCCCAGCGGGGCCCTAATTAAATTGCGTCAAAGAAATTTTTGGCCCAGCGGGGCTCTAATTATATTGCGTCAAAGGAACTTTTGGCCCAGCGGGGCTCTAATTATTCTGCGTTAAAGAAATTTTTTGGCCCATCGGGGCTCTAATAAATTGCGTCACAACTACTTTTAATTCCTTATAATTACCAAATCTTTCCTTCCCCTCCTTCCCCCCACCTCCTCCACTATCCCTTGATAGTTGTTTTCCCCGAGTCTCTTTTAAAAATTAAATCTACAGCCTTCATCGCAGTGTTACTAATAATATGCGTTCTTTCACTCACCGGACTATACCTACACGATGATATGCCTGCTTGGTCAGCCGGGTATGTGCGGCCTTGGAGCTATACACTACACTCACCACAACGAAATTAATTAGGCCATTTTTGCGCACACTCCACACGCCTCTAAATACAGACATCACGACACTTCCATGCATCAGTTAGCCAACTAACTGAGGGGAAAGGGTGACCTCCCCCCGCCTGACATCTACACTATTAAAAATAGAGCCAAGCAACATGCGACAGCTATTTTACTTCCTTCAGGCCCGTGAGCCACCTTTAATTTTAAAATCGCACACTTCGCGCCCCGCCGTTGTTTCCAATGATTTGAACAAAGTGACGGGGTCGCACTATTTATATTGGTGACCACATAGCGAGTAATGGGAACGTGAGAGTTCCTGGTATCGCTGTCACACGCTCCCGGCCGGGCATATGAGGAAACGGCGGGGCGCCACACACACTCACACACTCTTTACCGCGCACTGGTACGAGTAGGACGTCCTACTCTTAGCCTAGCCTGGTTCTCTACATAGGGAGCTCAGGTCAGTGGCCAGTGTGAAGGTGACAGGTCGGGTAGGCAGGCTGCGTTAGTGCGGACAGTAACTGCGACGCGCGACACCGCGAACAGGGCTACCACGGTGGTCCCTGCTTTTTTCAAAGCAGGGTGCCAACCCACTGCGATGGGAGGAGAGGAGGAGGAGCGTATGGACTGCGGCACGGCCGTTAAACGCACTCATGAAGGCAGCGAGCCAGGATGCAGCAATGCAAAAAAAGTTTCAGGGGCGCAGGACCCCAACTCTAGCGAAAACGGTAGCGAAAGTGAGGATGACGAGGGCTTCACTGTTCAGAAGCGCCGAGTCCGAAAATCAAATAATGCAGGCGCGAGCAGCAGCGAACAACCTCAAGGGCACGAAGCCCCGCGTTACAAACGAGTGCCGTTTGTAATAAAAAATTCTCAAGTGGTCGGCAATATCGGGCCTGTGTTCGCGCAGCTCGGTATCAAAAACCGATTAACAATTTCTAAGAGGCAAGAGGTCAAGGTCGCTTTTGACTCAAAGGCCGACGAAATAAAAGGCGTCAATTGGCTCAGAGCCAACAACATTCCGCATCACACCTTCTCCCAGCCAAGCGAGCGCGGCGAAAAGGTAGTAATTAAGAACCTCAGTCGCTTCACTCCAGTGGAGGCTCTCAAAACAGAACTTCGTGCCTTAGGTTTCGAGGTCACGTTCGTCAAACAACTAAGTTTCAAGTTCACTGACAGAAATACGGGCCGTGAATCCTACGAACCGTCATCATCGTTTATTGTCACTGTCGCCCCGAGTGCGCGGGACATCTACTCAATTAAGACTTTATACTACACGAGTGGTATTAAAGTAGAAAAATACCGCAACCGGCCGGAAGACATCCCACTGTGTAGGCGTTGTGGCGACTTCGGCCACACGACAGGGAACTGCAGTCAGGTCCCTAAGTGCATCCGATGCGCGGGCCCGCATCCTCGCGATCAGTGCACACTCCCCGAGGAGGCGCCTAAAGTGTGCACGAACTGTAATGCGACAGGGCATACCGCGGCCTGGAAGCAGTGCCCGGTATATTTAAACCGCGTCGAGGCTAGAAAGCAGATTTTAGCCGAGCAGGCAGCGCAGAAGGCAGCCCGTGTTGCGCCGCGAGCGCCCGCGCCAGAGGCGACACACGCGAACTTCCCCCCCCCGGCACCCCCGCGACGGCCCGCACAGGTGGCCGGGCAGGTAGCTGCGCGCGCTGACGTCACGCATACCGGGGCGCAGGGCAGCCAACCGAGCAGACAGGAAACTCGCGCGACCTTCGCTTCCACTGTCGCTGGGCCCAGTGCACCGCGCCGCACAGCCGAGGAAATCGTTCAGGCGCGTGTAGAAAAGAGCGAGCAGCGAACAGCAGCACAGATAGAAGCAAACGAAACTAGAACCGTGACAGGCCTGGGGGAACTCGCTGAAATTCTCCGCCTCTGCGATTACTGGAACCTGGTTCAGGCCTTGGAGCCATATTACCCTCGCATCCGCGCCGCGCAAAATACAAAACAGCGTCAGACCATTTTGCTGGAGGCCCTCGCGAAAGTGCTTCAGTAAATGGCTGTAGACAGGGGGAAAACACTACAAATCCTTAATTTTAATGCAAATGGCATTCGTGCCAAATCCTACGAATTAGAACAATGTCTTTTCGTATACGGGATAGATGTGGCATTAATTTCGGAGACAAAATTAAGGCCTCACCATCGTTTTAATATCAGTGGTTATACAACCTATAGAACCGACCGCGACACCCTAGGGGGCGGTACAGCCATTCTCATTAAGCACGGCATAAATCATCACCCTATAAAAATAACTGGCTTAGAGCACATTGAGGCCACCAGCATAAATATTCGTAACAAAAATGCGCACGTCTGTATGTCGGCAGTCTATAAACCACCGAACAAGCCTTTATTGATTAGCGATTTAAATAAACTAATAAATCCAATGCAGCACTTTTTCATAGCTGGTGATTTAAATAGTAAAAACGAAGACTGGGGTTGCAGAAATACAAACCCAGCGGGGAGAAATTTAACTGAGCATGCGGCTCGAAATAATTACGAAATTTTTGCTCCAAATTCGCCGACTAGCTACCCAACTAATGGGGGCATGCCGGAAATTTTAGATATAGCCTTTACCAACATTCCGGGAGCACAAGTTACTTCCGAAAAATTAGATGAGTTAGACTCCGATCATTTTCCTGTATTAATACAATTGACTTTTGATGCCCAGTTTTGCGCGGCCATTTTTAACCGAACTTTCGGAGTTACCGACTGGGACAAATTTCGCGATGATTTAGAAACAATTTTTATTGAACCACCGACGATAAACACTCCCGAAGAACTTGACACGCATGTTAAATTGTTTACTGACACGATTACAGACGTGCGCAAAACACACACGAAATTAATGAACAAAAGAGAATTTACAAGAATTAACTATCCAGATGTCGATATTTTAATCATTTTAAAACGTCAGGCGCGAAATAACTATCAGCGAACGCGAACACCGCAAGCCAGGACGGAATACAATCGCCTAAAAGCGCAAGTTACTCGAAAACTTAAACAATTAAAAATAGATAAATTCGGGAATCTAGTAACGGAAGTCGCTACACAGCCTCGGCAAATGTGGCGCCTCACGCGCACATTAAGAGGCAATAATAAATTTATTTCTACTCCCGCAATAATTACGGACACGGGCATAAAATATGACGCGGCCGACAAGGCAAATGCGATCGCGGATATTTTTGAGAAACAATTTTCGCCGAATGAGGATGTAAACGACCCTCAATTTACTCGAACCACTACAGTCGCGGTAAATAATTACCTACAAACAGCCACGCAAATAGAGCCGGAACTTATAACAATCCACGAACTATTAAGAACAATTCAATCGCGACCTCAAAATAAAGCAGGCGGACCTGATGGAATTAATTTCGAATCACTCAAAAAATTACCATTTTCAGCACTCGAATATCTTTTAAATATTTTGAATGCTATTTTTATTTTAAAAACTTATCCTTCCGAGTGGAAACTCGCGAAAGTAATTACGATTCCAAAGCCAGGGAAAAATGCGTCTTTACCGCAAAATAGGCGCCCTATTAGCCTTTTAAATAGCACTAGCAAAATTTTTGAAAAAATTTTATTAAAACGACTTAAAGAGCATTCCGACCAACATAACATTATCCCAGATAATCAATTCGGTTTTCGGAGTGGCCACTCCACATCTCATCCATTAATCAAGCTTGTTGAAGATGCCACTGATGGATTTAACTCGCGAGCGAAGTTCACAGTAGCAACTATGCTAGACGCGGAGAAAGCTTTCGACAAAGTCTGGATTCCTGGCCTAATTAAAAAATTTGTGACTTTTAATTTTCCGGACACATATATTCATCTGGTGGCCCATTATTTATGGCGCCGAAAATTTTTTGTCGCGATAGATGGGGCGAGGTCTTCTACTCGGGAACTCACAGCTGGGGTACCGCAGGGCTCACCCCTCTCTCCCTTCTTTTATAATGTGTATACAGCCGATATACCGCGCGAACATGCTCATGTGCAGCTTTATGCGGACGACACTGCGGTAGTTTACCAATCTTCCAATTTAAATTTTGCACTAACTATTGTCCAAAGGCAGCTCACGTCACTCGAACAATGGTACACTCGCTGGCGCATAAAAATTAATGGCGCCAAATCTACTACCATAGTTTTAACAAAAAAACGTACAGTTCCTGATCGCGAACTCAAAATATTTAATCAAGCAATTCCATTTGAAAAATCGGTGCGATATTTAGGCCTAACTCTCGACCCGAGTCTCACCTGGAAACATCAGGTTACTAAAGTTACAAGGATTGCTCTCGGAACTCTAAGATCTTTATACCCAATGTTTAAGGCCCCTCAATTCCCTAGAAGGAAGAAACTTCAATTATATTTACAAATAGTTCGCCCTCAACTCCTCTATGCTTGCGAGATTTATGGCTATGCGGCCAAGTCGCACATAAAGAAGCTCCAAGTCACACAAAATAGATTCCTGCGAGTAATCGCCGATTGCGACTGGTATACTAGTAATTTAGCAGTACATCAGCTCCTTAAAGTAGAATATGTTTCGGACTTCATAAAACGCCAAAATAGGTCTTTTTATGGCCAACTCCCGGCTCATCCTAATTTATTTATTAATAATATCCCCGATTACGACCCAGCTGTCCAGCGACAATTTAAAAAACCGCGACTTGCCTAAGCCAGGTTAAACTAGACTCCACACATCCCGTATACGAGGGGCAAATTAACAAAACTACTAGACTTTACTGGCCCGATGTGCCTATCTACGTCCTGTGGTGCAAATATTCAGCATTGGACTAGCCAATGACTGACATGCCCAGGACACCCCTTTTTGGCCCAGCGGGGCCCTAATTAAATTGCGTCAAAGAAATTTTTGGCCCAGCGGGGCTCTAATTATATTGCGTCAAAGGAACTTTTGGCCCAGCGGGGCTCTAATTATTCTGCGTTAAAGAAATTTTTTGGCCCATCGGGGCTCTAATAAATTGCGTCACAACTACTTTTAATTCCTTATAATTACCAAATCTTTCCTTCCCCTCCTTCCCCCCACCTCCTCCACTATCCCTTGATAGT
>NW_026963173.1:12500-30000 GCF_032445375.1 Bacillus rossius redtenbacheri | reverse complement strand
CCAGAATTCCGCCCCCAGTTTTGAACGACCGCGTCGTGCGACGGATAGGTTTTAAATTGAGTGTGTGACACCCAGAGGCGCAGCGTCTCGCTGCCTAGCCGCGGCCCTGGCTAACTCAGTCCCAGGGTCGTAGGTCAGTGGGTGCTCCACTCCCTTCCTTTGCTAGGCGATCGTAATAAATCCTGTAGGAATAATTATTATTGTTATTTAATTAGCTAACATGGCGACCTCGAGTGACGTAGAATTCCGCGAAACCTCTTCTCTTGAACAAGGTGTTCTCAAGAGAAAGAGTAGCGACGAACACATCAGAGTCACAAAAATTCAGTCCCTGAATCACCATGTCACAGGTGATGTGACAACAGGCAGCCAGACACCAGGCAGCTCGCCTCCATGCAGTCAGATACCGCCGGGCGTGGCGCAGGATCACCCAGCCCTGACAGACACCTCCACTGCACAACAGGGCGCGAATCCCTTTCGCACTGCCCCAATCACAGTCACCCACACAGCCGCGCTGCCATATGAGCGGCTGTACGACCAGTTCAACAGGCTAGGATTAATTTTCTCAGCGAAAAACACCAACAGGGGGACACTGTACTATTTCACCAATGTGCAGCAGTACCATGCAGCCATTAAAGTACTTGATGAAATAAAGGCCGAGTATTTTATTACACGCGTGCAGGCAGACAAACCGTTGAAATATGTGCTTAAGGACATCCCAGGGGGAACTAGCACTGCCAGAATTACCCAGGACCTACTGGCTCAAAACATACCAGTACTATCAGTCTACCAAATGTACGACTGGACTCGTCGTCCAATAAACATGTACCAACTAGATGTACCGCAGGGCAGCGAGTCATTAATGAGTACATTGACCACTGTCATTGGACTTAGAGTGAGGCTGGTGGACTACCGATATAAAAATACACCACTCCAGTGTACGAATTGCTGTCTTCTTGGGCATATAGCAAAACAATGCCGCAAACAGCCAGTGTGCCCGCAATGTGCCGGCCCACACAAACTACAGGAGGACTGTCCCCGCCCGCCACACTGTGCCAGATGTAACATGGCACATAATGCCAGATACATGGGCTGCCCCGATTACCAACGGGAGCTGCAGAGGCGCCGTCCTAGGGGGCAGCAGCAGCAGCAGCAGCAGCAGCAGCACCAACAATGGACCCGGCGTCCAAATAGACGCCCTCAGTGGCAGACACAACATGCCGAGGACCGTGCACCTGCCTACCAGCAAACGGAGTCACAAACCCAACCCGCCAACGTGGCTCATGAGCCAGGGTGGAATGTGGTCACATCACGGCGTAAACAAAACCCGCAATACAACACCCGACCACAAGGAGGGCAAACCTCTGGCTACAGAGATGACTGGGACCCTCGCAGCGATAACAGGTACCAGGCCCTGAAACAGGACTTCCCGGAACTATGGGAGCCAACACAGTGGGAGCGTCGAAAGGCAGCTCGCCAAAGTCAACAGGCTGGTACACCCCGCAGTACAGGAAACCAGCATGCACAGCGCCAGCCACGTCAGGCCAGACCAGTTGCCCAACCATCAAGCCAGGCAGGAAGGCTGCGCCACCGCTCTGCTCCAGCAGAAAATAATATACAACAACCAATGCAACAGGCTTGCGTGCAGTCGCCAGTTATTTCCACACCGGCTCCTAAGGTGCCTGTCACCCACAACGAACCAGCTACAACTGTCGTGGTACAGCCAAATTCAGCAGCAATCAGGCCAGCAGCCCCCATTGTGGCACGCAGCATGCCATTGCCACAACCTCCAGTACACATCACACCAGAGAGGATAGCCACAAATTATCGAGACTGCCAAGTCCTTCAAGGCACTCTCACGAAAGTAGCAGGTGCACACCCTGCTGTCATGGAAATTGCGCAAAAACTTTGCAACCTACTAACGGCCTGGCTTGACACTTCAGTCGCGGCGGACCGCAGAATTCACCTCGCCGTGGACCTAATTATGGCCATGGCACCAGTCGCACCTGCTCCTCAAGATGGAGCACAATAATAAATTAACATTAAAGACGATCGCCACCTGGAATGCACGCAGTGTGCGAAACAAAACGCCTGAACTTCAGGAATTTCTGCGAGAGCATGATGTCCAGATACTAGCACTAACAGAAACCCATCTTTCGTCAACTGAAAAATTATTCCTACCTGGGTACATCATCCACAGAAAGGACAGGGACAACCAGGGTGGAGGGGTTGCCTTGGCTGTCCGCACCAATCTAATACACCATGAAGTACAACTTCCTGACTTAGGCCGCATAGAGGCAGTAGCAATCTCTATATCACTTAAAGGCAAGAAATGTACTATCATTTCAGCCTACGCTCCCCCAGGACGCTCAATCACAGCTGAAAACCTCCAAATCCTAGCCACTTGCACCTCTTCCTTCCTCCTACTAGGTGATTTAAATGCAAAACACCCTGCGTGGAACTGCGCCCGAACTACAAGTAATGGCAGAGTGCTGTTTGCACACCAGCAGCTACACCAATACATGGTCTGCGCTCCCTACCATCCTACCCGCTATCCTGAAAATCCCAGGCAATATCCTGATATCCTAGATTTCACCATTTATTATAACACTAATTTCATCTACGAACTTGAAGTAATCCACGAGCTGCACTCAGACCATCTACCAGTCATTGCTACACTTGAAGATGTTTACACAAAAACCGCCCAAACCAAACGCACCTATAATTTCCGCAAAGCAGACTGGCCGCGACTCAACTCCTTTATAGAAAATAACCTATTCCCTGTTCCTACCATTACAGTGGCTGCGGACTTGCAGCAGTACTCTGCCAAATTATCTAGGACCCTATCCCAAGCAATAAATACTTTTATTCCAACCACGAAAAAGAAAGTGGATGCTACTGCCCTCCCCCCGCAACTAAAACAGCTAATCACAGCCAAAAACCAGGCGAAGCGCCGATGGCAACGCAACAGATGCCCAGCGCTCAAGAAGGTATACACTGACCTGTACAATGAATTTCAAGCCAAACTTAGTGTACATCGAGCCACTCAATGGGATGCGAAAGTGCAACAGCTCTCTACAGCCAACAACACACTCTGGAAAGTGGCGAAAAACCTGTCCTCCAAGCCCACAATTATCCCGCCTATCCAACTTCCTACTGGAAACATGGCTTTCTCGCCTAAAGATAAAGCTACAGTACTTGCTGACTGCCAAGAACAGGCCTTCCAACCCAACATCCTACCAAACAATCCCCCCCACTCCCTCCTAATAACGGAGCAAGTAGCGGCCATGCGACTTACACCTGCAACCTCAGAACCCCTTCTAACGACAGAAGCGGAAGTCAGAAGAATCATAAAATCTCTGAAGACTAATAAAGCTCCAGGAACAGATAAAATCCCTTCCCTTGTCCTAAAACACCTCAAAATCCCAGCTCTTCAAGCAATAGCAGCCTGCATAAATGGCATCCTTCTCACCAACTCCTGGCCTAACAATTGGAAGGAGGCAAAAATCATTCTGCTTCCTAAGCCTGGCAAAAATCCGCAACTCCCGTCCAGCTACCGACCAATAAGCCTGCTCAACACCATCTCGAAAGTAGCTGAGAAAATAATAGCACGCCGCATCCAATTACACCTGGAAGAGCAACAAGTGCTCCCAGACTATCAATTTGGCTTTAGAGCTCGCCACTCCACCACTCAACAGCTCGTTAGAATAGTTGAGCATATAACACAGGCCTTTGACTGGCGCCACTACACCGCGGCAGTCTTCCTCGATATCGAAAAGGCCTTCGATCGTGTCTGGCATGACGGACTTTTATACAAACTCCAAGCCATAAAACTCCCAGATACGTATATAAAAACCTTGGACGCATACCTAAGTAAACGATCTTTTCGTGCAAGCATCCCAGGAGCCACATCTACTCCACGTAAAATATTAGCTGGTGTACCACAAGGCAGTGTACTTGGCCCCATGCTCTTCAATATATATGTCTCTGACTTACCGAAACTGCCCAGAGCCAACATCGCGTGTTTTGCGGATGACACCATGTTGTATGCTAGTTCAACTCAATCGCAACAAGCAGTCAGGCGCCTACAAGAATCACTGAATCTGTTAGAATCGTGGTTCACAGATTGGAGAACAGCTATCAATGTCGACAAATGTGAGGCGATCGTCTTTACACGCCGGAAGGTACCGGCAAACCTACCTCAGCTACGCCTCTTTAACAACAATATACACTACAAAACCTGTGTCAAATACCTGGGAGTCCACATGGATAAAAGCCTAACTTGGAGCAAACAGGTATCGAATAAACAAGCACTCGCGAATGCAAGACTGGCAACTTTATATCCTCTCTTAAACCACAAGGGAAGTCTAAGCATTAAAAATAGCAAATTACTGTACACAGCCTGCGTGAAACCCATCATGACCTATGCGGCTCCAGCGTGGGGCTACGCAGCGAAAACGCACTTAAATAAACTGCAGGTGGTGCAGAATAAGGCTCTTAGAAAAATCGCGCATGTGCCTAACTATGCTCCCATGAAGAGAGTACACACAGAGATTCGCATAGACACCATGCACGAACAGTTTATTAAACAAGCTGTAGCCTTTTATAAAACAGTGGAATCACACACAAATCCCCTAATAAACAGGCTAGGTCGTTATCACCCAGAAGATGTACGAAAATACAAAAGGCCAAAGCATATTCTATGCGAGAAACCGCCCTGAACGAGTCGAAAAATCACCGTGGTCCGCACCAGCACTGATTGGCTGGCCGCGCGCAGGGGGCGTGGCCTCGGGGTAGCTGTAGCTCGTTGCGGACTGTTCAGAAAACTTCAGGAACCAAAAACTTGTCACGCATCGATTCACTAAAATGTAAATAACTTCTGCAATATTCAACGCAGAAACAAATAAAAAACACCAAAATAATCAGCAGAAAACACTCGTGCCGTCATAGTACATAACTGCGCCCGGCGCATTGCAAACACTTTAAGATAAACTGTTAAAAACTCAGCGGCATCGCTCAGCTTTAATTCTACGAATTTTTTCCCTCTTTCATTATTAGTGTTATTAGTGTTTTAGTTCTAATTTTACAACGTAATTTCTCTCCCTATACCCTGACATCTTTACCACCAGGAAGTGCTTCGTCCCCCCCCCCTGCGCCGCCAGGGGAGCTCACAGAGACGCCGCCCACAGTGCCTGTCAGCAGGGGAGATGGCACCAAGATCCTGCCATGGTTCCCGCAGCCACATAGTGCAACAGCCACGTTATCATGCCCTTCCAATTTATTTTAGTGCTTCACTCTTTCGCATCCTAACATCCCCCCATAGTGTATATCAACATCTCCCTAGTAGTTGTAATAATAATAAAATTAGTCAACCATCGTAAAAATTCATTCCCATTTTCTCAATTATTGCACAGTGACGCCAACCACAGCACCAGTGCTTCAGTGCTTCATAGATGCTGCATTGGCATGCCAATGCCAACCCAGTATCCCCCCCCACTCCTACTAATTATAGAGTGTTGTATATATGTGTTTCTACTTTTAGTTGCAGGTCGCGCCAGGAGTTCCTGCCGCCCTCGGTGTCACCGAGGCAATTGTCAAATTCGCACAACCCTGCTGTGTACTTGCTCGGAGAGCACCAACATAGCTTTTCCAGGAATCCCACCTGGAAAGGTTATAGCCTACTATACCTCTTCCGCGTCCATATTTTCCCATCGGTCGCGCTAGCTTTTCAGATTACAGGTAACAGGTTTCCTCCAGTGCGTCGCTGGTTTACTGTTGCCTAACCCTTTGCTACACCCCATAGGCTGTAGGAGTGCTAAGTTCGCACTACTACAGGCTTTATCGCGCCAGACGCACGTCGCCATGACTCCTCCCCCTCCCTCCCAGGAGCGGGAGGAGTCAAAGGCAGTTTTATATATTGTCTACTTAAGCGTATAGGTCCCACCTGGCACGCATCAATTCCCTCAAGTCAAATCATTCCCATTTGGTTAGCAGGGCTCACAAACACTTCGGCTGTGTGAGACTGACTTCAGCGTGGAGGGGCTGTGGTAAAAAAAAATAAAAAAAAAAAAAAAAAAAAAAAAAAGCACGCGCAGACGGACCACGATGGCGCGCACGAAGCAGACGGCTCGTAAATCTACTGGAGGCAAAGCGCCGCGCAAGCAGCTGGCCACCAAGGCGGCTCGCAAGAGCGCGCCGGCCACGGGGGGAGTGAAGAAGCCACATCGCTACCGCCCTGGCACTGTCGCGCTGCGAGAAATCAGGCGCTACCAGAAAAGTACCGAGCTGCTTATCCGCAAGCTGCCCTTCCAGCGCCTGGTGCGAGAGATCGCCCAGGACTTCAAGACAGACTTGCGCTTCCAGAGCTCGGCCGTCATGGCGCTGCAGGAGGCCAGCGAGGCTTACCTGGTGGGGCTCTTCGAGGACACCAATTTGTGCGCCATCCACGCCAAGAGGGTCACCATCATGCCCAAGGACATCCAGCTTGCCCGGCGTATCCGTGGCGAGCGTGCTTGAGTTCCTTGCCATTTTTTTTGCAAGGGGGAAAAAAAAAACAGCCCTTATTAGGGCTAAAAATAACTGTCAAATTTGAAAGGAAAACAGTTGTCTGGCTTTTTGTACCTATTAGCTGTCGTTGACCTTTACCCAGCCAATAATATATTACATTAATAAGAATTTGGAAAAACACAGTTATAGTGTCTGTGTTTTGAGGTGGTTGTTTATATTGTACACAAAAGATTTGCACACAATGCAATGTATTCTGCATAGGAAATAAAAACTCTTCAAACAGTGCCTGTCTGCAGTAGCAGCACCATCAGCAGCAGCAGCAGCAGCAGCAGCAGCAGCAGCAGCAGCAGCAGCAGCAGCAGCAGCAGCAGCAGCAGCATAAAGTTCACCATTAATACCCTGAGACCTAATCCTTACAAAAAAAATATGTGTGTGTGTGTGTGTATATATGTGTATATATATATATATATGCTGAAATAAGAGTGAGATGTTTGTAAGACGTTTTCCTGCTTAAAAACTTTAAATAATTTTGCACCTAAACTATACACACAATGTAATTGATAAATTTCTTTATTTATTTATTTATTTCCCCCGCTTCAAATACCATAAGAAATTTTTTAACCAGAATTTTACCTAACGGCAGAGGTGTGGCTATAGGAGGCAATGATTGCAACAACTGATACCTTCATGACTAGTATTGTTGGCCCTTAGAAGGGCCGATAAGGTGGTACAGTGCCACAGAAAGTGCCAGCGGTCCTGCTGGCATCTTCATTTCCGCTTTGGGGCTGCTTTCTTGGGCGACTTGCTCTTTGGGGCAACCTTCTTTGGCTTTGGAGCACGGGGTTTCTTCGTGGGAGGTTTGGACACCTTTTTTGCCTTTGAAGGTGCCTTCTTGGGCTTGGGGGTTGCAGCTGCTGCCTTTTTTTTCTTTTCTGCTGTAGGCGGAGTCTTCTTGACTGGTTTCTTGCCCACCGCTGCCTTCTTGGCTACGGATCGCTTCTTTTCCTTAGGGGCAGCTGCACCACGCTTGCCGCTTGGAGCCTTGGGCTGGTCCGGAGCACCGGTGGTCCCTGAAGCCAGCTTGAAGGAGCCAGACGCACCCTTGCCTTTGGTTTGGACAAGCTCGCCGCTAGCCACTGCTGCCTTCAAGTATTTCTTGATGAAAGGTGCCAGCTTTTCCGCATCTACTTTGTAGGTAGAGGCGACGTATTTCTTGATGGCTTGCAGTGATGAGCCGCCCCTTTCCTTGAGGCTCTTGATCGCAGAGGCCACCATTTCAGATGTGCGCGGGTGCGCGGGCTTGGCTCGTGGCTTCTTCGACGCAGCCTTGCCTTTCTTCGGGGAAGCTGCCTGTGATGGGGCAACAGCTGGTGCTGCAGTCGCTGCTGCGGTATCTGCCATGACGAGACTGATCCTACAGAATGCAAGAGCAAAGTGAAAATAAAATTTTTCTCTCTGCAAATATCTGGTTACCCAATTTTCTGGTTGCGGACGGTTCAGAAAATTCTCGATGCCTTGCTCACGTAGGGAGCAGCGCACTTTGGACAGCGAAAGTAATGTAGGGCTTCTTTAGCACTGATTTTTCAATGTTTTCTAAATGTCAGCAGTCTACGATGACATAATGGGCAGTTCCACTAATAGTGTAATTTTTTTATGGCAGCTGCACTGTTTAATTTGCACTGCGAGCTGTTTAAATTTACTGCTACACCAAACAGGGAACTTTTCATTTGCAGATGTTATTCAAGGAATCAAATACGTAATTTGTGCTGGAATCACTTGAAAATGGTTAAATTAACTTAGGTATACTTTAGTGTATAGTATGCTGAAAATGTGGAGATAATTTCATGAAGGCTGTTTGCTGTGGAAGCACTAGCAAATCACCTTGTTCAGTGCCACCTGGAATGGCTTTCTTCGTGCACCTCCAAGGATGATGTGATTATTATTGTGAGTAAATTTTGTTTACATTTTCATTGTGTGAATAATAAAACTTTTAACTGTACACACAACAAGCATTTCACTTGGATCTGATGCATTCTCAAGAGTGCAGTTTCTGTTTAGCTTTTAAAACTGGCTGCCCTTCAATTCACTCAAGGTGCAGATGCAAGTTGCTGATGAAGTATTCCACACACATGCTACATTGGAGAAATATTTTAATAAAAATTAAAACTCTTGCAGGATTTCGAATAAAAACTATCCTATTTATCCCTTCTATGTTTTGGTACTGCGAAATTGAGAGAGGTAAGTAAGTTGTGAGGTTATTTTTACTTGCTTGCATGTGAGGTTAGCAGAGCAAAAATATTTTTGAAATTGCAGATACATGGTCACTTTATTTCGTTGCAAACATTTATAAGCTCGTAATCTTATTTAAAGTCTCCATACTTAATGCGTTTGGAAAACCTTCTTTCTCTCAATTTTACAATGGAACAAAATTTTACTTGTATGTGTACATTAATTCCATCTCTAAATGATGTAGGTTTACGCACCGAGATCAGGTACATTGTAGAGAGAAAAACACACGAGTACCTGCTTATTTTGAAGTTTTAATGAGTATATTAAAAAAAAAAAAAAAAAACGATAAAAATATAATTGAAAAAGTATATTATTCACGTATTTTTGAGGATGAGGGGAGGGGGTGTTTTTGTCCGATGGTCGTTTATCTTTAAAGAAATTTCCGTTGGACCTGTGCGTTCTTGCTCTGCCAATTCTCGAAAAATGAAATATTTTAAGTCGTCTTTTATGTGCTAACTTCATTATATTTGGCTGCATTCGTATTTTTATTAGTTTTGAAACATTCATGTCACGGAAAATAATCATAAACCAGGACAAAAACGTTTTGACTAAATGTTCTAGGTTGGTTGTAAAACATTTTCTTATTTTATTTCACATCGGAAACATCTGTTAAGTTGTAAGCTTTGTAATGAATGCGACAGTCACTTGTTCGCTGAAGTGTTTGTTTAAGAAATTAGTATTGTAAATTTGTTTATGGTCTTGTTAAATGAAATTTTAAGTGAAATCATTTGGGAAAACAGAGGCTACAGGAATTTTCAACACAACTTGATGACCGACGTTGTGACTAGTGTGGGAGTGTGTGCTCGTGTAAATATCAATTTTTCTTACTCCTCGTGCCGGTCAACAGGAAAACAGCGAGTGTGTTATCTCATCGCGGGCGTGTGATTGCGTGTGGTAAATTGTGCTAGGTTAATTACCGCAAAACTCCACTGTGTGCAAATATGTAGTGTGTCGCTGTATGCAAATATTTGGTATGTCTTTTTTTTTTTTTTTTTTTTTTCAGGCAATACACACTTTGAATTTTACACAATTTCGATGCTGCAACCTAAGTGTATACATGCGAATAGGATTGCTTAAATGAAAAAGTAAAGTAGGAGGTAAGTGCAAATGTTTCCAGGAGGTTATGCACACACAATCTATTTTATGAATTAATAGTTATTATCTAAGAAAATGATAGAAGATTATAAATAATGTGTGCAGAATAATACAGAATTTGCATGTTACACAAAAAAAAATATATATATATATTCCAAATATTGTTAGCAAAATGCACCTAGATTAGTGAGCTGGATTTTTTTTTTTTTTTTGTATTTTTGTTCTGTTGATCCCACGTGGAGTCAAGGCTCCGGGATATAGAACATGTATGTGCAGACAATTAATATTTACATGATGCAAGTTACCAAGAAAAAAAATTTCAAAAAAAAAAAATACATAACATGTTACACAATTTAACTTTATGCAAAACATGAAGCAGCTGTTATCACAAGTCCATTCAACAAATTAACAGTTCAATTTCTCTATTATCAATCAAATTAAAGAATAGCTTCAGAGGGTAGGTAGGATATTCTAGAAGAATTTTTTTTACTGTTTTTTTTTTTAATACTGGTAAATTGTTTTAGTTATTTTCTGTGATATTAAGTTGTAAAGTTTTACTCCCAAGTAATTTAGTCCATTTTCAAATCGCCTAGTGTTATGTTCAACTATCCTCAATTTACTAGCATTTCTGGTGTTATACCTATGTGCGAATATCTAAAAAAAAAAAAAAAAAAAAAAAAATAATAATTTTTTTTTTCTTCTTTTTCTTAAGAATGAATAAAAAGTTTCTAGAACGTATTCATTTATGGCAGTCAGGACTTTAAGTTTTTTGAATTTTGGTCTGCAGTTAGATGATTTTTTATCTTTTGTTATTATTCTAATAGCTCCTTTTTTTTTTTTTTCCCCCAATGTTATATGGCAGAAAGAGTAGAGCTATGGCTACTGTGACATCATGCATTGATGGGAAGGTTATTGTTGGATAACAAAAATTTAGATGATATAATTTTTATTTTTTTCCATACACAACACATTGCAGGTACAATTTTACAGGTTACAGCTGTACCACCTCTAGTATTGCTGCCGACCATCCAACAAATGAGCACACTAAACAGGCATTGATGACATTGTTATCAACGTCTTTTTGAATCTCTCATTATTATACATAACTGCCCACTGAAACAGAGAAACTTCAAAATAGGTGTGTGTGTGTGTGTTTATATATATATATATATATATATATATATATATATATACATATATACATACATACATACATACATACATACATACATACATACATACATACATACATACATACATACATATACACTTATCTATTTATTTTTTCACTTTGAATTTTGTATGAGGTATACACATGCAAAGATTCACAGCTGCTGCTGGGTGGGTGAGTGAGTGAGTGATTGATTGATTGATTGATTGATTGATTGATTGATAGAGAGTGAGTGTGTGTGTGTGTGTGTGTTAGGGGGGGGGGGGGGGAAATGTGGTGATTGTGGGGGAAAAAAAAATTTAAAATTGAAATTTTTAAAAAAAAATTTTTTTCTGTAGGGTGCAAAATAGTAGTGCCAACGGCACGTGGTGTTCCCAAGCGGTCACCCATCTAAGTACTAACCACGCTCGACGATGCTTAACTTCGGTGATCGGACGAGAACCGGTGTGTTCATCGTGATATGGCCGTTGGCAATGATATAGATGTTTTTTTTTTGCAGTTTGTATTTGCCACTCGAAATAGCTATACCAGGTGTGATTGTTACAAACAACAGGAGAAATCGTGTAATGAACACTCTTTTACTTCCCCCCCCCCCCCCCCCCCTCCCCACACACAACACCCACCACCCTCACCATCCCAACCACCAAAGCCCTCTTCAAAATACACTCTCACACACACACACAAACCCACACTCTATAACTGATGAACATTACCATAACTTCTTAAAGCCATTAGATAATATTTAACTCAAGAAAGGTATTGTGATATGTTTAAAGAAAGAAAGGTGAAACCTTTAACTTTACCAGCAGGTATTAGTATCACTGAGGTATCTTCTAGGTTGTAGCAGCAATAGTAGTAATAATAATAAAATTAAATAAGGTAATAAAAAAGAAAAGTTATACATGTGATCAAATCATGAATGTATAAAACTGGAATGAATTTAAATTTTTTTTATTTTTCTTCATAGGCTGTTTTGAAATTGATGAGTAAGTGCCTCTTCTTTTAAATTTTTTAATGCTGAACACTGTTACATAAGAGATGAATGTTTAGAAAATTTAAAAAAAAAAAAAAGCTAGCCCAGCCCCCTCCCCCCCTCACACAAAATCCAAACAAAAAAAAAAACACCCTCCTTCAAAACATCACATAATCATCCAGCCAGCAGTGCAGACGAGAAATTTGCACTCGGGGCCGCCATTTTGACGATAAATTCTTGCATGGCACACCAAAGGTAGGAAAGAATTTAAAAAAATAAAAATAATGGGCGAGCACCCTCGCGTCTGCCTGTAGAAAATGAAGTTAAAAGTAACATAACCTAAAGACAGGCACACACTAGGGTGCTCCCAGGCGGTTGAGAAATTTTTTCCCGCCAAAAGACTTATATATATTATTTATTTTACTGTTTTTGGCAGGGGGCTATGTCGGTCTGTGTGCAAAGTAGTTCCTACTCCCGCCGCCAGGAGCGCGCGCGGTGGGTAGCGATGTTGTTTTTTCTGCTTTCATTTGTTTATTATTTAGAGGGTTAATGCTATGTAAATGTACGCAAGTTTGGTTATGTGTCGGTAGTTGTGCGAGATTTAATTTCCGAAACGAAATTTGACTTTCATCGGCCTGCATTTCTCACTTATTCGGAAAATACATGTGTGTTTATGTATGTATAATAATCGAGTGATTTTGTAATAATTTGGAAGTTTTGTTTGCGTGTGCGATGTGGGGAAGAAAAGGTGTGCACACGAGTCCTAGGGCTATATTTTTTTTTATTGCGAAATATTTACTTCATGTGGTGAAAAATTTTAAATTATTTGTGATGCAAGTGAAATTTTTTTTTTTTTTTTCAGTTGGGTGATGTGTTTGTCCTCGTTTGTGTGCAAGGAAGCAAACATGCTGAAGGTAAGGGGCCATAAATGACACTTTAAAATATTAGTTTACCATTAATTTTGGTTAAATATTAAATTGCCATATAAGTAAAATCATGTCAACTGTTGTATTCCACCCAGTATAAGCTGTTAGTAATGGGTACTTAATATAAATAGAATAAATGTAAGCATTTTCGTCTGCATGAAAATTCACTTTTTTTTTGGATCCATTTGTACTGTGGGTAGTTAAATAGTACATTATGTTGTTTTTACTTCGAAGTACAAAACATCTTGTGCATGATTGCAAATTCAAACGCAGTTAAGCATAATATGAATTCGAATTATGTGTGTGTGTGTGTGTGTGTGTGTATATATATATTTTTTTTTTTTTTTTTTTTTTTTACTGTGTCCAGTTTTAGCACAAATGGAATTATTTTCAAAGTGAATCGATGCAACTGGTCTTTGCCATTAATATTGATATATGATCTAACTAAATTAAATAGAAAGGATTTTTTTATTTATTTTTTTATATATATAAATATATTTGTAGCAATGTACTAATGACCACAGAAGTAAGCAAAAAAAAAAATATATATATATATATCTCAGCCAGTAAACCATGCGTCTTAAAGACTTTTTTTAATGAAAATATTTCTGCCTTGGTTAAGCTTACATTTACTATCATAGGGATTGAGGGAATTGTAGAACAGCAGCAGAAGCATTTCCTTTCATGATCATGTTCTTGGTCCTGAAAAGGACCGTTTATGTAAGCATGTGCACACCAGACCTGCTCACTTGGAGCTGGTGTATTTGGTGACAGCCTTGGTGCCCTCGCTGACAGCGTGCTTGGCCAGCTCCCCGGGCAGCAGCAGTCTCACGGCCGTCTGTATCTCGCGGCTGGTGATGGTGGAGCGCTTGTTGTAGTGGGCGAGGCGGCTGGCCTCTGCCGCGATGCGCTCGAAAATGTCGTTCACGAAACTGTTCATGATGCTCATGGCCTTAGATGATATGCCAGTGTCCGGATGAACTTGCTTCAACACTTTGTAGATGTAGATTGCGTAGCTTTCCTTCCTCTTGCGCTTCTTTTTCTTGTCGCCCTTCGAGATGTTTTTCTGGGCCTTGCCCGCCTTTTTGGCTGCCTTACCGCTCGTCTTGGGGGGCATCGTAGGTCTGAGCTGTGCCGCTGTACTGAATTTTTTTTCGTGAAAAGTTTTCTTGGCTTCTTGTTGCGCGACCAATCGGAGCGCTCCGCGGCTCGTGATTGGTCGCGCTCCGCGGAGGGACGTGTAACAAAAGTAATTTCCAGCGTTCGACTTTTTCTACTTTCGGCCGAGCGGTTGATAATAGAAGAAGGAGAGTATTTAATAGTGAATTGAAAGGCAGATAAATTTAATGTTTTGTAAAAATTTTAAGCCAATGAAGAATTTGGAGGAGACAACACAATGGATGTGAACAAATCATTAAATAAACAGGAGTTTTCGACAAAACAGGTTTCTGCACTCAAAAAAATGGGTAAAAAGGAGAATAAGCAAGAGAAATTTTGCAACAATGAAGAAAATCAGGTAAGCTTCAGTAGTAATACCGAAGCAGAAGATTTAAGAGGTAAACACGAACATACTGCTCGACAAGAACTGGAGACCATCATGACAGAAAAGTCAAACACCACAGGCAACAAAGTCAACAATGGCAACAAGGGCAAAAACGGCGAAACACTTCCCAGCGACGACAACAGCGACGATTACATACCATCGTACCAGCCACAGCAAGATTCAAAGGCTACAATCAGCTCTGTACCTACAAGTACTCCAATCAGAGTGGAAAGGAATAAACGAGCAGTGCATCTCTCGGACAGTGAGCTGAGAACCCCAAACAGTGAAGTCAGGGACAATTTTAAATCCCCACACTTGGTTTACGCATTCAAGGCAACTGAAACAGCCCCGGGAGACCTAACGGTGCCAACGAAGGGAGCTGCCTCAAACACAACACCCGTGGAAACCCAGTCGGGGTCAGACCCCCACGGCCTAGCCGCATCAAGGTCAGCGACTGGGCCAAGCGGACAACATCATTCAGGGCGAGTCTGTACAGACGTACAGCAGTCTGTGGCAGGCCCCTTTCCTGATGTCACACCCTCCGGGGGAATAGCCCTCCCGCACTCTGAGGGTCTCAGGAAGGGTGCAGGACATGACAAGGAACCATCTAGGGTAAACCCCTTAACTCCTGAAGTGATAATAATCAATAATCCAGGCATGGAACCAGAGGTGATTGAGCCACCACGGCCAAGGAAACCCCCTCCCATTATTGTTACATCTCTTGACATGTTCAAGCGATATGCCAAAAAAATAGCGATGCTACATAAAGATATGCAATTAATATATATCAGGGAGGGTGGAAAGATACTTTGTCCAACAATGGAAATCCATAACATCTGCAGAGACATACTAAAAGATGTCCCTCATTACTCCTTTCGACAGCAAAAAACAAACTCGTTCACTGCAGTGTTGAGAGGTTTTCACCCGACTGTAGCAGCTGACGAAGTCAAAGAGCTGCTTATGGAACATGATTTCAATGTTACAACTGTAACACAATTTTCCAATGCGACAACAAGGGTCAAATACCCTATCTATAAAGTGGAAATTCCCCTCAATCAGAAGGAAAAACTCAACAACATAACCTCACTCCAAGGTGTCAGAGTTAACATTGAGCCCTTTCGCAGGCAAATGAAGTTGTTGCAATGCTACAAATGCCAGCAATATGGACACCACAGTCAAGAATGCTGTCAAAGGGAAGTATGTGTTAGATGTGCAGGAAACCATCACACCAAGGATTGTAAAGCTAATAAAATGGAATTTAAGTGTGCAAACTGTGAGGGAAACCACGCGGCAAATGACTCTTCCTGCCCCATACGCAAGGAAAAACAGACTGCACTCCTCAACAAAGTGCAAGGACGACAACACAATTTTCCACAGGCAAACATGGACAGGCAACCTAGGGCTCCAGATATTTCTATGAAGAATTTCCCCACACTTAACCTAAATTGGGCGGAAAAGAACAGACAACTCCAGACCACAGAAGGAAAGGGAGGTGAAAATACCAACAAGGACATGTACCCCAACCAGGATAGATCCATCACAGAAAAAATAGATCCTGGCAAACAAGGTAACATCACAGAATATAGAAATGCAGAGGAATTAAATAACAACAATACAGCAAGTCAAGAGAACGACATAGAAGTTTTAGGAAAGGGATCAAAATTTATAGCACAAGTCAAGGAAGCAGTAGGATTCATGGCATCCGAGGAATTCCAGCAAGCCATACAAGATATACTGCAAATCAAGAGGCAAGCAGAAAAATGTCAGACCTCTAAGGAAAGGAAACAAGCCATCTTGGAAGGGCTACTTACATTAATCGTTCAACCAGAATACCCACAGGCAGGAACAAGAAAAACAATGGCAAAACAAGAACAAAACCTGACAGATGGAAACTGTAATAACAAACAAAACAAGTTATTGACTGCTCACAAGAACACAGATGACAAGACACTAACATCAAAAATGGCCAAAGTTCACTCGGACATAGAATCATACACCGACACCTCTAGTGAGGAGGAGCATGAGCATAAAACTAGACCACAAAGTTCAAGACAAAAGACCTACAAGCACACCACAAAGAAAAACCAGCATGACAGAGCCTAATCGTAATGCACAAAACATTCTAAAAATTCTAATTTGGAATGCCGATGGCATAAGGAATAAAGAGTACGAACTCACTCACTTCCTAATTAAAGAAGAAATAGACATTGCACTAATATCAGAAACCAAACTTAAACCAAATTGGAGATTTTCGATACCAGATTACATCATATACAGAACGGACAGACAACAGGCATTAGGAGGAGGTACTGCAATCCTAATCAAGAAGAGTATAGCACACATGCCAATAGGTCACAAAAATGAAACTACCAACATAATTCTTCCATCAAATGCAGGTGACATCATTATCTCTGCGATCTACAGCACTCCAAAAAACAAAGAACTTTTAGAAACAATTGATCATATTATAGCACAGGCACCCTTATGTATAATTGGGGGAGATTTCAACTCCAAATCACCGGCTTGGGGAAATAGACAGTATAATAATAATGGCAGAAAACTGGAGCAATTAGCAGAAAGTTACGACTTAACAATCAGAGCCCCAACAGAACCAACATTCTACCATAGAAACTCAAATTTTCTTCCAGACATTCTGGATATCATAGTCACCAACACACAAATGGTCACTTCAATGGAGGTGGTTCAAGAACTCTCTTCTGATCATATGCCGGTAATTGCCACAGTGTCGATACCAACCAAAAACAGTAAATTACACAGAAAAATTATCAGTACAGACTGGACTAAATTTAAGGCCGACATACAAGCATACCCTGAAGTTCACCTTCTCCCACCTGAAGACATAGACACAGAAGTAAAATTAATAACAGATACAATACAACAACACATCAAAAATGCCACCACTGTTACACAAGTTGCTCCCAAGAAATTCCAAAATGACCCTGAGCTGGACGAGCTAATCAAACGAAGAAACAATGTCA
>NW_026963173.1:0-7500 GCF_032445375.1 Bacillus rossius redtenbacheri | reverse complement strand
AAAACAGCCCTTATTAGGGCTAAAAATAACTGTCAAATTTGAAAGGAAAACAGTTGTCTGGCTTTTTGTACCTATTAGCTGTCGTTGACCTTTACCCAGCCAATAATATATTACATTAATAAGAATTTGGAAAAACACAGTTATAGTGTCTGTGTTTTGAGGTGGTTGTTTATATTGTACACAAAAGATTTGCACACAATGCAATGTATTCTGCATAGGAAATAAAAACTCTTCAAACAGTGCCTGTCTGCAGTAGCAGCACCATCAGCAGCAGCAGCAGCAGCAGCAGCAGCAGCAGCAGCAGCAGCAGCAGCAGCAGCAGCAGCAGCAGCATAAAGTTCACCATTAATACCCTGAGACCTAATCCTTACAAAAAAAATATGTGTGTGTGTGTGTGTATATATGTGTATATATATATATATATGCTGAAATAAGAGTGAGATGTTTGTAAGACGTTTTCCTGCTTAAAAACTTTAAATAATTTTGCACCTAAACTATACACACAATGTAATTGATAAATTTCTTTATTTATTTATTTATTTCCCCCGCTTCAAATACCATAAGAAATTTTTTAACCAGAATTTTACCTAACGGCAGAGGTGTGGCTATAGGAGGCAATGATTGCAACAACTGATACCTTCATGACTAGTATTGTTGGCCCTTAGAAGGGCCGATAAGGTGGTACAGTGCCACAGAAAGTGCCAGCGGTCCTGCTGGCATCTTCATTTCCGCTTTGGGGCTGCTTTCTTGGGCGACTTGCTCTTTGGGGCAACCTTCTTTGGCTTTGGAGCACGGGGTTTCTTCGTGGGAGGTTTGGACACCTTTTTTGCCTTTGAAGGTGCCTTCTTGGGCTTGGGGGTTGCAGCTGCTGCCTTTTTTTTCTTTTCTGCTGTAGGCGGAGTCTTCTTGACTGGTTTCTTGCCCACCGCTGCCTTCTTGGCTACGGATCGCTTCTTTTCCTTAGGGGCAGCTGCACCACGCTTGCCGCTTGGAGCCTTGGGCTGGTCCGGAGCACCGGTGGTCCCTGAAGCCAGCTTGAAGGAGCCAGACGCACCCTTGCCTTTGGTTTGGACAAGCTCGCCGCTAGCCACTGCTGCCTTCAAGTATTTCTTGATGAAAGGTGCCAGCTTTTCCGCATCTACTTTGTAGGTAGAGGCGACGTATTTCTTGATGGCTTGCAGTGATGAGCCGCCCCTTTCCTTGAGGCTCTTGATCGCAGAGGCCACCATTTCAGATGTGCGCGGGTGCGCGGGCTTGGCTCGTGGCTTCTTCGACGCAGCCTTGCCTTTCTTCGGGGAAGCTGCCTGTGATGGGGCAACAGCTGGTGCTGCAGTCGCTGCTGCGGTATCTGCCATGACGAGACTGATCCTACAGAATGCAAGAGCAAAGTGAAAATAAAATTTTTCTCTCTGCAAATATCTGGTTACCCAATTTTCTGGTTGCGGACGGTTCAGAAAATTCTCGATGCCTTGCTCACGTAGGGAGCAGCGCACTTTGGACAGCGAAAGTAATGTAGGGCTTCTTTAGCACTGATTTTTCAATGTTTTCTAAATGTCAGCAGTCTACGATGACATAATGGGCAGTTCCACTAATAGTGTAATTTTTTTATGGCAGCTGCACTGTTTAATTTGCACTGCGAGCTGTTTAAATTTACTGCTACACCAAACAGGGAACTTTTCATTTGCAGATGTTATTCAAGGAATCAAATACGTAATTTGTGCTGGAATCACTTGAAAATGGTTAAATTAACTTAGGTATACTTTAGTGTATAGTATGCTGAAAATGTGGAGATAATTTCATGAAGGCTGTTTGCTGTGGAAGCACTAGCAAATCACCTTGTTCAGTGCCACCTGGAATGGCTTTCTTCGTGCACCTCCAAGGATGATGTGATTATTATTGTGAGTAAATTTTGTTTACATTTTCATTGTGTGAATAATAAAACTTTTAACTGTACACACAACAAGCATTTCACTTGGATCTGATGCATTCTCAAGAGTGCAGTTTCTGTTTAGCTTTTAAAACTGGCTGCCCTTCAATTCACTCAAGGTGCAGATGCAAGTTGCTGATGAAGTATTCCACACACATGCTACATTGGAGAAATATTTTAATAAAAATTAAAACTCTTGCAGGATTTCGAATAAAAACTATCCTATTTATCCCTTCTATGTTTTGGTACTGCGAAATTGAGAGAGGTAAGTAAGTTGTGAGGTTATTTTTACTTGCTTGCATGTGAGGTTAGCAGAGCAAAAATATTTTTGAAATTGCAGATACATGGTCACTTTATTTCGTTGCAAACATTTATAAGCTCGTAATCTTATTTAAAGTCTCCATACTTAATGCGTTTGGAAAACCTTCTTTCTCTCAATTTTACAATGGAACAAAATTTTACTTGTATGTGTACATTAATTCCATCTCTAAATGATGTAGGTTTACGCACCGAGATCAGGTACATTGTAGAGAGAAAAACACACGAGTACCTGCTTATTTTGAAGTTTTAATGAGTATATTAAAAAAAAAAAAAAAAAACGATAAAAATATAATTGAAAAAGTATATTATTCACGTATTTTTGAGGATGAGGGGAGGGGGTGTTTTTGTCCGATGGTCGTTTATCTTTAAAGAAATTTCCGTTGGACCTGTGCGTTCTTGCTCTGCCAATTCTCGAAAAATGAAATATTTTAAGTCGTCTTTTATGTGCTAACTTCATTATATTTGGCTGCATTCGTATTTTTATTAGTTTTGAAACATTCATGTCACGGAAAATAATCATAAACCAGGACAAAAACGTTTTGACTAAATGTTCTAGGTTGGTTGTAAAACATTTTCTTATTTTATTTCACATCGGAAACATCTGTTAAGTTGTAAGCTTTGTAATGAATGCGACAGTCACTTGTTCGCTGAAGTGTTTGTTTAAGAAATTAGTATTGTAAATTTGTTTATGGTCTTGTTAAATGAAATTTTAAGTGAAATCATTTGGGAAAACAGAGGCTACAGGAATTTTCAACACAACTTGATGACCGACGTTGTGACTAGTGTGGGAGTGTGTGCTCGTGTAAATATCAATTTTTCTTACTCCTCGTGCCGGTCAACAGGAAAACAGCGAGTGTGTTATCTCATCGCGGGCGTGTGATTGCGTGTGGTAAATTGTGCTAGGTTAATTACCGCAAAACTCCACTGTGTGCAAATATGTAGTGTGTCGCTGTATGCAAATATTTGGTATGTCTTTTTTTTTTTTTTTTTTTTTTCAGGCAATACACACTTTGAATTTTACACAATTTCGATGCTGCAACCTAAGTGTATACATGCGAATAGGATTGCTTAAATGAAAAAGTAAAGTAGGAGGTAAGTGCAAATGTTTCCAGGAGGTTATGCACACACAATCTATTTTATGAATTAATAGTTATTATCTAAGAAAATGATAGAAGATTATAAATAATGTGTGCAGAATAATACAGAATTTGCATGTTACACAAAAAAAAATATATATATATATTCCAAATATTGTTAGCAAAATGCACCTAGATTAGTGAGCTGGATTTTTTTTTTTTTTTTGTATTTTTGTTCTGTTGATCCCACGTGGAGTCAAGGCTCCGGGATATAGAACATGTATGTGCAGACAATTAATATTTACATGATGCAAGTTACCAAGAAAAAAAATTTCAAAAAAAAAAAATACATAACATGTTACACAATTTAACTTTATGCAAAACATGAAGCAGCTGTTATCACAAGTCCATTCAACAAATTAACAGTTCAATTTCTCTATTATCAATCAAATTAAAGAATAGCTTCAGAGGGTAGGTAGGATATTCTAGAAGAATTTTTTTTACTGTTTTTTTTTTTAATACTGGTAAATTGTTTTAGTTATTTTCTGTGATATTAAGTTGTAAAGTTTTACTCCCAAGTAATTTAGTCCATTTTCAAATCGCCTAGTGTTATGTTCAACTATCCTCAATTTACTAGCATTTCTGGTGTTATACCTATGTGCGAATATCTAAAAAAAAAAAAAAAAAAAAAAAATAATAATTTTTTTTTTCTTCTTTTTCTTAAGAATGAATAAAAAGTTTCTAGAACGTATTCATTTATGGCAGTCAGGACTTTAAGTTTTTTGAATTTTGGTCTGCAGTTAGATGATTTTTTATCTTTTGTTATTATTCTAATAGCTCCTTTTTTTTTTTTTTCCCCCAATGTTATATGGCAGAAAGAGTAGAGCTATGGCTACTGTGACATCATGCATTGATGGGAAGGTTATTGTTGGATAACAAAAATTTAGATGATATAATTTTTATTTTTTTCCATACACAACACATTGCAGGTACAATTTTACAGGTTACAGCTGTACCACCTCTAGTATTGCTGCCGACCATCCAACAAATGAGCACACTAAACAGGCATTGATGACATTGTTATCAACGTCTTTTTGAATCTCTCATTATTATACATAACTGCCCACTGAAACAGAGAAACTTCAAAATAGGTGTGTGTGTGTGTGTTTATATATATATATATATATATATATATATATATATATATATATATACATACATACATACATACATACATACATACATACATACATACATACATACATACATACATACATATACACTTATCTATTTATTTTTTCACTTTGAATTTTGTATGAGGTATACACATGCAAAGATTCACAGCTGCTGCTGGGTGGGTGAGTGAGTGAGTGATTGATTGATTGATTGATTGATTGATTGATTGATTGATAGAGAGAGTGAGTGTGTGTGTGTGTGTGTGTTAGGGGGGGGGGGGGGAAATGTGGTGATTGTGGGGGAAAAAAAAAATTTAAAATTGAAATTTTTAAAAAAAAATTTTTTTCTGTAGGGTGCAAAATAGTAGTGCCAACGGCACGTGGTGTTCCCAAGCGGTCACCCATCTAAGTACTAACCACGCTCGACGATGCTTAACTTCGGTGATCGGACGAGAACCGGTGTGTTCATCGTGATATGGCCGTTGGCAATGATATAGATGTTTTTTTTTTGCAGTTTGTATTTGCCACTCGAAATAGCTATACCAGGTGTGATTGTTACAAACAACAGGAGAAAATCGTGTAATGAACACTCTTTTACTTCCCCCCCCCCCCCCCCTCCCCACACACAACACCCACCACCCTCACCATCCCAACCACCAAAGCCCTCTTCAAAATACACTCTCACACACACACACAAACCCACACTCTATAACTGATGAACATTACCATAACTTCTTAAAGCCATTAGATAATATTTAACTCAAGAAAGGTATTGTGATATGTTTAAAGAAAGAAAGGTGAAACCTTTAACTTTACCAGCAGGTATTAGTATCACTGAGGTATCTTCTAGGTTGTAGCAGCAATAGTAGTAATAATAATAAAATTAAATAAGGTAATAAAAAAGAAAAGTTATACATGTGATCAAATCATGAATGTATAAAACTGGAATGAATTTAAATTTTTTTTATTTTTCTTCATAGGCTGTTTTGAAATTGATGAGTAAGTGCCTCTTCTTTTAAATTTTTTAATGCTGAACACTGTTACATAAGAGATGAATGTTTAGAAAATTTAAAAAAAAAAAAAAAGCTAGCCCAGCCCCCTCCCCCCCTCACACAAAATCCAAACAAAAAAAAAAACACCCTCCTTCAAAACATCACATAATCATCCAGCCAGCAGTGCAGACGAGAAATTTGCACTCGGGGCCGCCATTTTGACGATAAATTCTTGCATGGCACACCAAAGGTAGGAAAGAATTTAAAAAAATAAAAATAATGGGCGAGCACCCTCGCGTCTGCCTGTAGAAAATGAAGTTAAAAGTAACATAACCTAAAGACAGGCACACACTAAGGGTGCTCCCAGGCGGTTGAGAAATTTTTTCCCGCCAAAAGACTTATATATATTATTTATTTTACTGTTTTTGGCAGGGGCTATGTCGGTCTGTGTGCAAAGTAGTTCCTACTCCCGCCGCCAGGAGCGCGCGCGGTGGGTAGCGATGTTGTTTTTTCTGCTTTCATTTGTTTATTATTTAGAGGGTTAATGCTATGTAAATGTACGCAAGTTTGGTTATGTGTCGGTAGTTGTGCGAGATTTAATTTCCGAAACGAAATTTGACTTTCATCGGCCTGCATTTCTCACTTATTCGGAAAATACATGTGTGTTTATGTATGTATAATAATCGAGTGATTTTGTAATAATTTGGAAGTTTTGTTTGCGTGTGCGATGTGGGGAAGAAAGGTGTGCACACGAGTCCTAGGGCTATATTTTTTTTTATTGCGAAATATTTACTTCATGTGGTGAAAAATTTTAAATTATTTGTGATGCAAGTGAAATTTTTTTTTTTTTTTCAGTTGGGTGATGTGTTTGTCCTCGTTTGTGTGCAAGGAAGCAAACATGCTGAAGGTAAGGGGCCATAAATGACACTTTAAAATATTAGTTTACCATTAATTTTGGTTAAATATTAAATTGCCATATAAGTAAAATCATGTCAACTGTTGTATTCCACCCAGTATAAGCTGTTAGTAATGGGTACTTAATATAAATAGAATAAATGTAAGCATTTTCGTCTGCATGAAAATTCACTTTTTTTTTGGATCCATTTGTACTGGGTAGTTAAATAGTACATTATGTTGTTTTTACTTCGAAGTACAAAACATCTTGTGCATGATTGCAAATTCAAACGCAGTTAAGCATAATATGAATTCGAATTATGTGTGTGTGTGTGTGTGTGTGTGTATATATATATTTTTTTTTTTTTTTTTTTTTTTTACTGTGTCCAGTTTTAGCACAAATGGAATTATTTTCAAAGTGAATCGATGCAACTGGTCTTTGCCATTAATATTGATATATGATCTAACTAAATTAAATAGAAAGGATTTTTTTATTTATTTTTTTATATATATAAATATATTTGTAGCAATGTACTAATGACCACAGAAGTAAGCAAAAAAAAAAATATATATATATATATCTCAGCCAGTAAACCATGCGTCTTAAAGACTTTTTTTAATGAAAATATTTCTGCCTTGGTTAAGCTTACATTTACTATCATAGGGATTGAGGGAATTGTAGAACAGCAGCAGAAGCATTTCCTTTCATGATCATGTTCTTGGTCCTGAAAAGGACCGTTTATGTAAGCATGTGCACACCAGACCTGCTCACTTGGAGCTGGTGTATTTGGTGACAGCCTTGGTGCCCTCGCTGACAGCGTGCTTGGCCAGCTCCCCGGGCAGCAGCAGTCTCACGGCCGTCTGTATCTCGCGGCTGGTGATGGTGGAGCGCTTGTTGTAGTGGGCGAGGCGGCTGGCCTCTGCCGCGATGCGCTCGAAAATGTCGTTCACGAAACTGTTCATGATGCTCATGGCCTTAGATGATATGCCAGTGTCCGGATGAACTTGCTTCAACACTTTGTAGATGTAGATTGCGTAGCTTTCCTTCCTCTTGCGCTTCTTTTTCTTGTCGCCCTTCGAGATGTTTTTCTGGGCCTTGCCCGCCTTTTTGGCTG
>NW_026963172.1:0-16359 GCF_032445375.1 Bacillus rossius redtenbacheri | reverse complement strand
AATTGCTTAATTAACTGCCTAATTGCCTGCCTAATTGCCTTCCTAGTTAACTGCCTTATTAACTGCCTAATTAATTGCATAATTGCCTGCCTAATTGCCTGCCTTATTGCCCGCTTAATTACCTGCTTCATTGCCTGCCTTAAAGCCTGACTTATTTCCTGCCTAATTGCCTGCCTAATTGCCTGCCTAAATAACTGCCTAATTGCCTGCCTAATTGACTGCCTAATTATCTGCTTAATTGACTGCATAATTGCGTGCCTGCCTAATTGCCTGCTGTCTTATTGCTTGCCTAATTAACTGCCTAATTGCCTGCTTAAATGCCTGCCTAATAGCCTGCCTAATTGCCTGCCTAATTGCCTGCCTCATTGCCTATCCTAATTGGCCTACCTTATTAACTGCCTAACTAACAGCCTAATTAACTGCCTAATTAACTGCCAAATTGCCTGCCTAATTAACTGCTGGATTGCCTGCCTAATTGCCCGCCTAATTAACTGCCTCATTGCCTTCCTAAAAGCCTGCCTTGTTGCCTGCCTAATTGCCTGCCTAATTATCTGCTTAATTGACTGCCTAATTGCGTGCCTGCCTAATTGCCTGCCTGTCTTATTGCTTGCCTAATTAACTGCCTAATTGCCTGCTTAAATGCCTGCCTAATTGCCTGACAATTGCCTGCCTAATTGCCTGCCTATTTAACTGTCTAATTAACTGCCTAATTAATTGCCTAATTGCCTGCTTAATTAACTGCTGATTTGCCTGCCTTATTGCCCGCCTAATTAACTGCCTCATTGCCTGCTTAAAAGCCTGCCTAATTGTATGCCTTATTAACTGCCTAATTGCCTGCATAATTGCCTGCATAATTGCCTGCCTAATTGCCTGCTTAATTAACTGCCTAATTAACTGCCTAATTAACTGTCTAATTGCCAGCATAGTTAACTGCCTTAATGCCTGCCTAATTAACTGCCTAATTGCCTGCCTAATTAACTGCTGGATTGCCTGCCTAATTGCCTGCCTAATTAACTGCCTAACTGCCTGCCTAATTAACTGCCTCATAGCCTGCCATATTTTCTGCCTAATTGCCTGCCTAATAAACTGCCTAATTGCCTGCCTAATTTCCTGCCTAATTAACTGCCTAATTGCCTGCCTAATTGCCTGTCTAATTGCCTGCCTAATTGCCTGCCTAATTAACTGCCTAATTGCCTGCCTAATTAACTGCTGGATTGCCTTCCTAATTGCCTGCCTAATTAACTGCCTCATTGCCTGCCTAAAAGCCTGCCTTGTTGCCTGCCTAATTGCCTGCCTAATTGCCTGCATAAATGCCTGCCTAATTGCCTGCCTAATAAACTGCCTAATTAACTGCCTAATTAACTGCCTAATTGCCTGCCTAATTGTTTTCCTAGTTAACTGACTAATTAACGGCCGAATAAATTGCCTAATTGCCTGCCTATTTGCCTGCCTTATTGCCCGCCTAATTACCTGCCTAATTGCCTGCCAAATTGCTTGCATAATTAACTGCCTTATTGCCTGCATAATTGCCTGCCTAATTAACTGCCTAATTAACTGCCTAATTAACTGCCTAAGTAACTGCCTATTTGCCTGCTTTATTGCCTGCCTAATTAACTGCCCAATTAACTGCCTAATTAACTGCCTAATTGCCTGCCTAATTAACTGCTGGATTGCCTGCCTAATTGCCCGCCTAATTAACTGCATCATTGCCTGCCTAAAAGACTGCCTTGTTGCCTGCCTAATTGCCTTCCTAATTAACTGCCTTATTGCCTGCATAATTAAATGCCTAATAGCCTGCCTAATTAACTGCCTAATTAACTGCCTAATTAACTGCCTAATTGCCTGCCTAATAACAACTGGATTGCTGCCTAATTGCCCGCCTAATTAACTGCCTCATTGCCTGCCTAAAAGCCTGCCTTGTCAACTGCCTAATTGCCTGCCGAATTAACTGCTTAATTGTCTGCATAATTGCCTGCCTAATTGCCTGCCTAATTAACTGCCTAATTAACTGCCTAATAGCCTGCCTAATTGCCTGCCTTAATGCCTGCCTAATTAACTGCCAAATTGCCTGCCTAATTGGCTTCCTAATTACTGCCTAACTGCCTGCCTAATTAACTGCCTCATTGCCCTGCCTAATCGCTTGCCTTATTGCCTGCCTAGTTGCCTGCCTAAATTACTGCCTGATTGCCTGCATAATTACCTGCCTAATTGCCTGCCTAAATAACTTCCTAATTAACTGCCTAATTGCCTGCTTATTGCCTGCCTAATTAACTGCTTAATTGCCTGCCTAATTGCCTGCCTAATTGCCTGCCTAATTGCCTGCCTTATTAACTGCTTCATCAACTGCCTAATTGCCTGCCTTATTGCCTGCCAAATTAACTGCCTAATTAATTGACTAATTACTGCCTAATTACCTGCCTAATTGCCTGCCTAATTGCCTGCCTTATTGCCTGCCTAATTAACTGCCTAATTAACTGCCTAATTAACTGCCTAATTAACTGCCTTATTAACTGCCTAATTGCCTGCCTAATTAACTGCTGGATTGCTTTCCTAATTGCCCGCCTAATTAACTGCCTCATTGCCTGCATAAAAGCCTGCCTTGTTGCCTGCCTAATTGCCTGCCTAATTAACTGCCTAATTAACTGCCTAATTGCCTGCCTAATTTGCCTGCCTTATTAACTGCCTAATTAACTGCCTAATTAACTGCCTAATTGCCTGCCTAATTGCCTGCCTTAATTGCCTGCCTAACTAACTGCCTAATTAACTGCCTAATTGCCTGCCTAATTAACTGCTGGATTGTCTGCATAATTGCTTGCCTAATTCCCTGTTTATTAACTGCCTAATGAACTGCCTAATTGCCTGCCTAATTGCCTGCCTTAATGCCTGCCTAATTTACTGCCTAATTGCCTGCCTAAATGCCTGCCTAATAAACTGCCTAATTGCCGGCATAATTAACTGCTGGATTGCCTGACTTATTGCCTGCCTAATTAACTGCCCTACTGCCTGCCTAATTATCTGCCTAATTATCTGCCTAATTGCCTGCCTAATTGCCCGCCTAATTAACTGCCTCATTGCCTGCCTAAAATCATTCCTTTTTGCCTCTCTAATTGCCTGCCTAATTAACTGCCTAATTGCCTGCATAATTGCCCTGCCTAATTTACTGCCTAATTAACTGCCTCATTAACTCCCTAATTGCCTGCCTAATTGACTGCCTAATTGCCTGCCTAATTGCCTGCCTTATTAACTGCCTTATTGCCTGCCTAATTGCCTGCCTAATTAACTGCATAATTAACTGCCTAATTGCCTGCCTAAAAAACTGCCAAATTAACTGCCTAATTAACTGCCTAATTAACTGCCTAATAATTGCTGGGATTGCTGCCTAATTGCCCGCCTAATTAACTGCCACATTGCCTGCCTAAAAGCCTGCCTTGTTAACTGCCTAATTGCCTGCCGAATTAACTGCCTAATTGCCTGCATAATTGCCTGCCTCATTGCCTGCCTAATTAACTGCCTAATAAACTGCCTAATTGCCTGCCTAATTGCCTGCCTTAATGCCTGCCTAATTAACTGCCTCATTGCCTTCCTAATCGCCTGCCTTATTGCCTGCCTAGTTGCCTGCCTAATTTACTGCCTAATTGCCTGCATAATTACCTGCCTAATTGCCTGCCTAAATAACTTCCTAATTAACTGCCTAATTGCCTGCTTATTGCCTGCCTAATTAACTGCTGGTTTGCCTGCCTAATTGCCCGCCTAACTAACTGCCTTATTGCCTGCCTAAAAGCCTGCCTTGTTGCCTGCCTGATTGCCTGCCTATTTGCCTGCCTAATTAACTGCCTAATTGCCTGCATAATTGCCAGTCTAATTAACTGCCTAAATAAATGCCTAATTGCCTGCCTAATTGCCTGCCTTATTGCCTGCCTAATTAACTGCCTAATTAACTGCCTAATTAACTGCCTAATTAATTGCCTAATTGCCTGCCTAATTAACTGCTGGATTGCTTGCCTAATTGGCCGCCTAATTAACTGCCTCATTGCCTGCCTAAAAGCCTGCCTAATTAACTGCCTAATATACTGCATAATTGCCTGCCTAATTGCCTGCCTTATTAACTGCCTAATTAACTGCCTAATTAACTGCCTAATTGCCTGCCTGATTGCCTGCCTTAATGCCTGCCTAATTAACTGCCTTAATAACTGCCTAATTAACTGCCTAATTGCCTGCCTAATTAACTGCTTGATTGCCTGCATAATTGCCTGCCTAATACCCTGTTTATTAACTGCCTAATTAACTGCCTAATTAACTGCCTAATTGCCTGCCTTATTGCCTGCCTTAATGCCTGCCTAATTAACTGCCTAATTGCCTGCCTAATTGCCTGCCTTAATGCCTGCCTAATAAACTGCCTAATTGCCTGCATAATTAACTGCTGGATTGCCTGCCTAATTGCCTGCCTATTTCCTGCCTGCCTAATTAACTGCCTTATTGCCTGCCTAATTGCCTGCCTAATTAACTGCCTAATTAACTGCCTAATTGCCTGCCTAAAAAACTGCCAAATTAACTGCCTAATTAACTGCCTAATTGCCTGCTTAAATGCCTGCCTAATTGCCTGCCTAATTGCCTGCCTAATTGCCTGCCTAATTAACTGCCTAATTAACTGCCTAATTAACTGCCTAATTAATTGCCTAATTGCCTGCTTAATTAACTGCTGGATTGCCTGCCTTATTGCCCGCTTATTAACTGCCTCATTGCCTGCTTAAAAGCCTGCCTAATTGTATGCCTAATTAACTGCCTAATTGCCTGCATAATTGCCTGCCTAATTGCCTGCCTAATTAACTGCCTAATTAACTGCCTAATTAACTGCCTAATTGCCTGCATAAATAACTGCCTTAATGCCTGCCTTATTAACTGCCTAATTGCCTGCCTAATTAACTGCTGGATAGCCTGCTTATTGCCTGCCTAATTAACTGCTGGATTGCCTGCTTATTGCCTGCCAAATAACTGCCTAACTGCCTGCCTAATTAACTGCCTAATTAACTGCCTAATTGCCTGCCTTATTAACTGCCTAATTGCCTGCCTTATTTTCTGCCTATTTGCCTGCCTAATTAACTGCCTAATTGCCTGCATAATTGCCTGCCTAATTGCCTGCCTAATTAACTGCTTAATTGCCTGCCTAATTGCCTGCCTAATTAACTGCTTAACTAACTGCCTAATTGCCTGCCTAATTGCCTTCCTAGTTAACTGCCTAATTAACTGCCTAATTAATTGCCTAATTACCTGCCTAATTGCCTGCCTTAATGCCTGCCTAAAAACTGCCTAAATAACTGTCTAATTGCCTGCCAAATTAACTGCTCGATTGCCTGCCTAATTGCCTACCTTATTAACTGCCTAATTAACAGCCTAATTAACTGGCTTATTAACTGCCTAATTAACTGCCTAATTGCCTGCCTTATAAACTGCCTAATTAACTGCCTAATTAACTGCCTAATTGCCTGCCTAATTGCCTGCCTTAATGCCTGCCTAACTAACTGCCTAATTAACTGCCTAATTGCCTGCCTAATTAACTGCTGGATTGTCTGCATAATTGAAGGCCTAATTCCCTGTTTATTAACTGCCTAATTAACTGCCTAATTGCCTGCCTAATTGCCTGCCTTAATGCCTGCCTAATTTACTGCCTAATTGCCTGCCTAATTGCCTGCCTAAATGCCTGCCTAATAAACTGCCTAATTGCCTGCATATTTAACTGCTGGATTGCCTGACTTATTGCCTGCCTAATTAACTGCCTAACTGCCTGCCTAATTATCAGCCTATTTATCTGCCTAATTGCCTGCCTAATTGCCCGCCTAATTAACTGCCTCATTGCCTGCCTAAAATCATTCCTTATTGCCTCTCTAATTGCCTGCCTAATTAACTGCCTAATTGCCTGCATAATTGCCTGCTGAATTGCCTGCCTAATTTACTGCCTAATTAACTGCCTCATTAACTGCCTAATTGCCTGCCTAATTGACTGCCTAATTGCCTGCCTAATTAACTGCCTTATTGCCTGCCTAATTGCCTGCCTAATTAACTGCCTAATTAACTGCCTAATTGCCTGCCTAAAAAACTGCCAAATTAACTGCCTAATTAACTGCCTAATTAACTGCCTAATAACTGCTGGATTGCTGCCTAATTGCCCGCCTAATTTACTGCCACATTGCCTGCCTAAAAGCCTGCCTTGTTAACTGCCTAATTGCCTGCCGAATTAACTGCCTAATTGCCTGCATAATTGCCTGCCTCATTGCCTGCCTAATTAACTGCCTAATAAACTGCCCAATTGCCTGCCTAATTGCCTGCCTTAATGCCTGCCTAATTAACTGCCTCATTGCCTTCCTAATCGCCTGCCTTATTGCCTGCCTAGTTGCCTGCCTAATTTACTGCCTAATTGCCTGCATAATTACCTGCCTAATTGCCTGCCTAAATAACTTCCTAATTAACTGCCTAATTGCCTGCTTATTGCCTGCCTAATTAACTGCTGGTTTGCCTGCCTAATTTCCCGCCTAACTAACTGCCTTATTGCCTGCCTAAAAGCCTTCCTTGTTGCCTGCCTGATTGCCTGCCTATTTGCCTGCCTAATTAACTGCCTAATTGCCTGCATAATTGCCAGCCTAATTAACTGCCTAATTAAATGCCTAAATAAATGCCTAATTGCCTGCCTAATTGCCTGCCTTATTGCCTGCCTAATTAACTGCCTAATTAACTGCCTAATTAACTGCCTAATTAACTGCCTAATTAACTGCCTAATTGCCTGCCTAATTAACTGCTGGATTGCTTGCCTAATTGGCCGCCTAATTAACTGCCTCATTGCCTGCCTAAAAGCCTGCCTAATTAACTGCCTAATATACTGCATAATTGCCTGCCTAATTGCCTGCCTTATTAACTACCTAATTAACTGCCTAATTAACTGCCTAATTGCCTGCCTGATTGCCTGCCTTAATGCCTGCCTAATTAACTGCCTTATTAACTGCCTAATTAACTGCCTAATTGCCTGCCTAATTAACTGCTTGATTGCCTGCATAATTGCCTGCCTAATACCCTGTTTATTAACTGCCTAATTAACTGCCTAATTAACTGCCTAATTGCCTGCCTAATTGCCTGCCTTAATGCCTGCCTAATTAACTGCCTAATTGCCTGCCTAATTGCCTGCCTTAATGCCTGCCTAATAAACTGCCTAATTGCCTGCATAATTAACTGCTGGATTGCCTGACTAATTGCCTGCCTAATTAACTGCCCAATTGCCTGCATAATTGCCTGCCTAATTGCCTGCCTAATTTACTGCCTAATTACTGCCTAATTAACTGCCTAATTGCCTGCCTAATTGACTGCCTAATTGCCTGCCTAATTGCCTGCCTAATTAACTGCCTTATTGCCTGCCTAATTGCCTGCCTAATTAACTGCCTAATTAACTGCCTAATTGCCTACCTAAAAAACTGCCAAATTAACTGCCTAATTAACTGCCTAATTGCCTGCCTTATTAACTGCTGGATTGCCTGCCTAATTGCCGCCTAATTAACTGCCTCATTGCCTGCCTAAATGCCTGCCTTGTTGCCTCCCTAATTGCCTGTCTAATTGCATGCCTAATTAACTGCCTAATTGCCTGCATTATTGCCCGCTTATTAACTGCCTCATTGCCTGCTTAAAAGCCTGCCTAATTGTATGCCTAATTAACTGCCTAATTGCCTGCATAATTGCCTGCCTAATTGCCTGCCTAATTAACTGCCTAATTAACTGCCTAATTAACTGCCTAATTGCCTGCATAAATAACTGCCTTAATGCCTGCCTTATTAACTGCCTAATTGCCTGCCTAATTAACTGCTGGATAGCCTGCTTATTGCCTGCCTAATTAACTGCTGGATTGCCTGCTTATTGCCTGCCTAATTAACTGCCTAACTGCCTGCCTAATGAACTGCCTAATTAACTGACTAATTGCCTGCCTTATTAACTGCCTAATTGCCTGCCTTATTTTCTGCCTAATTGCCTGCATAATTAACTGCTGGATTGCCTGACTAATTGCCTGCCTAATTAACTGCCTAATTGCCTGCCTCATTGCCTTATCTAATTGCCTACCTTATTAACTGCCTAATTAACAGCCTAATTAACTGCCTAATTAACTGCCTTATTAACTGCCTAATTGCCTGCCTAATTAACTGCTGGATTGCCTGCCTAATTGCCCGCCTAATATACTGCCTCATTGCCTGCCTAAAAGCCTGCCTTGTTGCCTGCCTAATTGCCTGCCTAATTTTTCTGCTTAATTGACTGCCTAATTGCGTGCCTGCCTAATTGCCTGCCTGTCTTATTGCTTGCTTAATTAACTGCCTAATTGCCTGCATAATGCCTGCCTAATTGCCTGCCTAATTGCCTGCCTAATTGCCTGCCTAATTAACTGCCTAATTAACTGCCTAATTAACTGCCTAATTAATTGCCTAATTGCCTGCTTAATTAACTGCTGGATTGCCTGCCTTATTGCCCGCTTATTAACTGCCTCATTGCCTGCTTAAAAGCCTGCCTAATTGTATGCCTAATTAACTGCCTAATTGCCTGCATAATTGCCTGCCTAATTGCCTGCCTAATTAACTGCCTAATTAACTGCCTAATTAACTGCCTAATTGCCTGCATAAATAACTGCCTTAATGCCTGCCTTATTAACTGCCTAATTGCCTGCCTAATTAACTGCTGGATAGCCTGCTTATTGCCTGCCTAATTAACTGCTGGATTGCCTGCTTATTGCCTGCCAAATAACTGCCTAACTGCCTGCCTAATTAACTGCCTAATTAACTGCCTAATTGCCTGCCTTATTAACTGCCTAATTGCCTGCCTTATTTTCTGCCTATTTGCCTGCCTAATTAACTGCCTAATTGCCTGCATAATTGCCTGCCTAATTGCCTGCCTAATTAACTGCTTAATTGCCTGCCTAATTGCCTGCCTAATTAACTGCTTAACTAACTGCCTAATTGCCTGCCTAATTGCCTTCCTAGTTAACTGCCTAATTAACTGCCTAATTAATTGCCTAATTACCTGCCTAATTGCCTGCCTTAATGCCTGCCTAAAAACTGCCTAAATAACTGTCTAATTGCCTGCCTAATTAACTGCTCGATTGCCTGCCTAATTGCCTACCTTATTAACTGCCTAATTAACAGCCTAATTAACTGGCTTATTAACTGCCTAATTAACTGCCTAATTGCCTGCCTAATTAACTGCTGGATTGCCTGCCTAATTGCCCGCCTAATTAACTGCCTCATTGCCTGCCTAAAAGCCTGCCTTGTTGCCTGCCTAATTGCCTGCCTAATTATCTGCTAAATTTACTGCCTAATTGCGTGCCTGCCTAATTGCCTGCCTGTCTTATTGCTTGCCTAATTAACAGCCTAATTGCCTGCTTAAATGACTGCCTAATTGCCTGCCTAATTGCCTGCCTAATAAACTGCCTAATTAACTGCCTAATTAATTGCCTAATTGCCTGCTTAATTAACTGCTGATTTGCCTGCCTTATTGCCCGCCTAATTAACTGCCTTATTGCCTGCTTAAAAGCCTGCCTAATTGTATGCCTAATTAACTGCCTAATTGCCTGCATAATTGCCTGCCTAATTGCCTGCCTAATTAACTGCCTAATTAACTGTCTAATTGCCAGCATAGTTAACTGCCTTAATTCCTGCCTAATTAACTGCCTAATTGCCTGCCTAATTAACTGCTGGATTACCTGCCTAATTGCCTGCCTAATAACTGCCTAACTGCCTGCCTAATTAACTGCCTAATTGCCTGCCTAATTGCCCGCCTAATTTACTGCCTCATTGCCTGCCATATTTTCTGCCTAATTGCCAGCTTAATTAACTGCCTAATTGCCTGCATAATTGCCTGCCTAATTTTCTGACTAATTAATTGCTTAATTGCCTGCCTAATTAACTGCATAATTAACTGCCTAATTGCCTGCCGAATTGCCTTCCCAGTTAACTGCCTAAATAACGGCCTAATTAATTGCCTAATTGCCTGCCTAATTGCCTGCCTTATTGCCCGCCTAATTACCAGCCTCATTGCCTGCCAAAAAGCCTGCCTTATTGCCTGCCTAATTGCCTGCCTAATTGCCTGCCTAATTGCCTGCATAATTAACTGCCTAATTAACTGCCTATTTAACTGCCTAATTAACTACTTAATTGCCTGCCTAATTAACTGCTGGATTGCCTTCCTAATTGCCCGCCTAATTAACTGCCTCATTGCCTGCCTAAAAGACTGCCTTTTTGCCTGCCTAATTGCCTGCCTAATTAACTGCCTAATTGCCTGCCTAATTAATTGCCTAATTAACTGCCTAATTAACTGCCTTATTGCCTGCCTAATTAACTGCTGGATTGCCTCCTTAATTGCCCGCCTAATTAACTGCCTCATTGCCTGCCTAAAAGCCTGCCTTGTTGCCTGCCTAATTGCCTGCCTAATTAACTGCCTAATTGCCCGCATATTTGCCTGCCTAATTAACTGCCTAATCAACTGCTAATTAACTGCCTAATTGCCTGCCTAATTGCCTGCCTTATTGCCTGCCTAAATAACTGCCTAATTGCCTGCCTAATTAACTGCTGGATTGCCTGCCTAATTAACTGTTCAACTGCCTGCCTAATTAAATGCCTCATTGCCTGCCTAAAAGCCTGCCTTATTGCCTGCCTAAATAACTGCCTAATTGCCTGCCTAATTAACTGCTGGATTGCCTGCCTAATTGCCCGCCTAATTAACTGCCTCATTGCCTGCCTAAAAGCCTGCCTTGTTGCCTGCCTAATTGCCTGCCTAATTATCTGCTAAATTTACTGCCTAATTGCGTGCCTGCCTAATTGCCTGCCTGTCTTATTGCTTGCCTAATTAACAGCCTAATTGCCTGCTTAAATGACTGCCTAATTGCCTGCCTAATTGCCTGCCTAATAAACTGCCTAATTAACTGCCTAATTAATTGCCTAATTGCCTGCTTAATTAACTGCTGATTTGCCTGCCTTATTGCCCGCCTAATTAACTGCCTTATTGCCTGCTTAAAAGCCTGCCTAATTGTATGCCTAATTAACTGCCTAATTGCCTGCATAATTGTCTGCCTAATTGCCTGCCTAATTAACTGCCTAATTAACTGTCTAATTGCCAGCATAGTTAACTGCCTTAATTCCTGCCTAATTAACTGCCTAATTGCCTGCCTAATTAACTGCAAGATTACCTGCCTAATTGCCTGCCTAATAACTGCCTAACTGCCTGCCTAATTAACTGCCTAATTGCCTGCCTAATTGCCCGCCTAATTAACTGCCTCATTGCCTGCCATATTTTCTGCCTAATTGCCTGCTTAATTAACTGCCTAATTGCCTGCATAATTGCCTGCCTAATTTCCTGACTAATTAACTGCTTAATTGCCTGCCTAATTGCCTGCCTAATTAACTGCATAATTAACTGCATAATTGCCTGCCGAATTGCCTTCCCAGTTAACTGCCTAAATAACGGCCTAATTAATTGCCTAATTGCCTGCCTAATTGCCTGCCTTATTGCCCGCCTAATTACCTGCCTCATTGCCTGCCTTAAAGCCTGCCCTATTGCCTACCTAATTGCCTGCCTAATTGCCTGCCTAATTAACTGCCTAATTAACTGCCTAATTAACTGCTTAATTAACTGCCTAATTAACTGCCTATTTGCCTGCCAAATTACTGCCTCATTGCCTGCCTAAAAGCCTGCCTTGTTGCCTGCCTAATTTCCTGCCTAATTAACTGCCTAATTGCCTGCCTAATTGCCTGCCTAATTTCCTGCCTAATTGCCTTCCTAATTAACTGCATAATTAACTGACTAATTGCCTGCCTTATTAACTGCTGGATTGCCTGCCTAATTGCCGCCTAATTAACTGCCTCATTGCCTGCCTAAATGCCTGCCTTGTTGCCTGCCTAATTGCCTGTTTAATTGCATGCCTAATTAACTGCCTAATTGCCTGCATTATTGCCTGCCTAATTGCTTCCTAATTAACTGCCTAATTAACTGCCGAATTGCCTGCCTAATTGCCTGCCTCATTGCCTAACCTAATTGCCTACCTTATTAACTGCCTATTAACAGCCTAATTAACTGCCTAATTAACTGCCTTATTAACTGCCTAATTGCCTGCCTAATTAACTGCTGAATTGCCTGCCTAATTGCCCGCTCAATATACTGCCTCATTGCCTGCCTAAAAGCCTGCCTTGTTGCCTGTCTAATTGCCTGCCTAATCATCTGCTAAATTGACTGCCTAATTGCGTGCCTGCCTAATTGCCTGCCTGTCTTATTGCTTGCCTAATTAACTGCCTAATTGCCTGCTTAAATGCCTGCCTAATTGCCTGCCTAATTGCCTGCCTAATTGCCTGCCTAATTAACTGCCTAATTAACTGCCTAATTAACTGCCTAATTAATTGCCTAATTGCCTGCTTAATTAACTGCTGGATTGCCTGCCTTATTGCCCGCTAATTAACTGCCTCATTGCCTGCTTAAAAGCCTGCCTAATTGTATGCCTAATTAACTGCCTAATTGCCTGCATAATTGCCTGCCTAATTGCCTGCCTAATTAACTGCCTAATTAACTGCCTAATTGCCTGCATAAATAACTGCCTTAATGCCTGCCTTATTAACTGCCTAATTGCCTGCCTAATTAACTGCTGGATAGCCTGCTTATTGCCTGCCTAATTAACTGCTGGATTGCCTGCTTATTGCCTGCCTAATTAACTGCCTAACTGCCTGCCTAATTAACTGCCTAATTAACTGCCTAATTGCCTGCCTTATTAACTGCCTAATTGCCTGCCTTATTTTCTGCCTATTTGCCTGCCTAATTAACTGCCTAATTGCCTGCATAATTGCCTGCCTAATTGCCTGCCTAATTAACTGCTTAATTGCCTGCCTAATTGCCTTCCTAATTAACTGCTTAACTAACTGCCTAATTGCCTGCCTAATTGCCTTCCTAGTTAACTGTCTAATTAACTGCCTAATTAATTGCCTAATTACCTGCCTAATTGCCTGCCTTAATGCCTGCCTAAAAACTGCCTAAATAACTGTCTAATTGCCTGCCTAATTAACTGCTGGATTGCCTGCCTAATTGCCTGCCTAATAAACTGCCTAACTGCCTGCCTAATTTAATGCCTCATTGCCTGCCTAAAAGCCTGCTTTATTGCCTGCCTAATTGCCTGCCTAATTGCCTGCCTCATTGCCTAACCTAATTGCCTACCTTATTAACTGCCTAATTAACAGCCTAATTAACTGGCTTATTAACTGCCTAATTAACTGCCTAATTAATTGCCTTATTGCCTGCCTAATTAACTGCTGGATTGCCTCCCTAATTGCCCGCCTAATTAACTGCCTCATTGCCTGCCTAAAAGCCTGCCTTGTTGCCTGCCTTATTGCCTGTCTAATTAACTGCATAATTGTCCGCATAATTGCCTGCCTAATAGCCTGCCTTGTTGCCTGCCTTATTGCCTGCCTAATTAACTGCCTAATTAACTGCTTAATTAAGTGCCTAATTGCCTGCCTAATTGCCTTCCTAGTTAACTGCCTAATTAACTACCTTATTAATTGCCTAATTGCCTGCCTAATTGCCTGCCTTATTGCCCGTCTAATTACCTGCCTCATTGCCTGCCTTAAAGCCTGCCCTATTGCCTACCTAATTGCCTGCCTAATTGCCTGCCTAATTAACTGCCTAATTAAATGCCTAATTAACTGCTTAATTAATTGCCTAATTAACTGCCTATTTGCCTGCCTAATTAACTGCCTCATTGCCTGCCTAAAAGCCTGCCTTGTTGCCTGCCTAATTGCCTGCCTAATTGCCTGCCTAATTTCCTGCCTAATTGCCTTCCTAATTACCTGCCTAATTAACTGCCTAATTGCCTGCCTAAAAAACTGCCTAATTGCCTGCCTAATTGACTGCCTAATTGCCTGCCTAATTGCCTGCCTAATTAACTGCCTTATTGCCTGCCTAATTGCCTGCCTAATTAACTGCCTAATTGCCTGCCTAAAAACTGCCAAATTAACTGCCTAATTAACTGCCTAATTAACTGCCTAATTGCCTGCCTTATTAACTGCTGGATTGCCTGCCTAATTGCCGCCTAATTAACTGCCTCATTGCCTGCCTAAATGCCTGCCTTGTTGCCTGCCTAATTGCCTGTTTAATTGTATGCCTAATTAACTGCCTAATTGCCTGCATTATTGCCTGCCTAATTGCTTCCTAATTAACTGCCTAATTAACTGCCGAATTGCCTGCCTAATTGCCTGCCTCATTGCCTAACCTAATTGCCTACCTTATTAACTGCCTATTAACAGCCTAATTAACTGCCTAATTAACTGTCTTATTAACTGCCTAATTGCCTGCCTAATTAACTGCTGAATTGCCTGCCTAATTGCCCGCTCAATATACTGCCTCATTGCCTGCCTAAAAGCCTGCCTTGTTGCCTGCCTAATTGCCTGCCTAATCATCTGCTTAATTGACTGCCTAATTGCGTGCCTGCCTAATTGCCTGCCTGTCTTATTGCTTGCCTAATTAACTGCCTAATTGCCTGCTTAAATGCCTGCCTAATTGCCTGCCTAATTGCCTGCCTAATTGCCTGCCTAATTAACTGCCTAATTAACTGCCTAATTAACTGCCTAATTAATTGCCTAATTGCCTGCTTAATTAACTGCTGGATTGCCTGCCTTATTGCCCGCTAATTAACTGCCTCATTGCCTGCTTAAAAGCCTGCCTAATTGTATGCCTAATTAACTGCCTAACTGCCTGCATAATTGCCTGCCTAATTGCCTGCCTAATTAACTGTCTAATTAACTGCCTAATTAACTGCCTAATTGCCTGCATAATTAACTGTCTTAATGCCTGCCTTATTAACTGCCTAATTGCCTGCCTAATTAACTGCTGGATTGCCTGCTTATTGCCTGCCTAATTAACTGCTGGATTGCCTGCTTATTGCCTGCCTAATTAACTGCCTAACTGCCTGCCTAATTAACTGCCTAATTAACTGCCTAATTGCCTGCCTTATTTTCTGCCTAATTGCCTGCCTAATTAACTGCTTAATTGCCTGCCTAAATGCCTGCCTAATTAACTGCTTAACTAACTGCCTAATTGCCTGCCTAATTGCCTTCCTAGTTAACTGCCTAATTAACGGCCTAATTAATTGCCTAATTGCCTGCCTAATTGCCTGCCTTATTGCCCGCCTAATTACCTGCCTCATTGCCTGCCTAAAAGCCTGCCTTATTGCCTGCCTAATTGCCTGCCTAATTGCCTGCATAATTAACTGCCTAAATAATTGACTATTTAACAGCCTAATTAACTGCCTAATTAACTGCCTAATTGCCTGCCTAATTAACTGCTGGATTGCCTTCCTAATTGCCCGCCTAATTAACTGCCTCATTGGTTGCCTAAAAGACTGCCTTGTTGCCTGCCTAATTGCCTGCCTAATTAACTGCCTAATTGCCTGCCTAATTAACTGCCTAATTAACTGCCTAATTAACTGCCTTATTGCCTGCCTAATTAACTGCTAAATTGCCTCCCTAATTGCCCGCCTAATTAACTGCCTCATTGCCTGCCTAAAAGCCTGCCTTATTGCCTGCTTAAATAACTGCCTAATTGCCTGCCTAATTAACTGCTGGATTGCCTGCCTAATTTCCTGCCTAATTAACTGTTCAACTGCCTGCCTAATTAAATGCCTCATTGCCTGCCTAAAAGCCTGCCTTATTGCCTGCCTAATTGCCTGTCTAATTAACTGCCTAATTGCCTGCCTAATTAACTGCCTAATAACCTGCCTAATTGCCTGCATAATTGCCTGCCTAATTGCCTGCCTAATTGCGTGCCTATTTGCCTGCCTAATAACCTGCCTAATTAACTGCCTAATTAACTGCCTAATTAACTGCCTATTTGCCTGCTTAATTAACTGCTGAATTGCCTTCCTAATTGCCCGCCTAATTAACTGCCACATTGCCTGTCTAAAAGCCTGCTTTATAGCCTGCCTAATTAACTGCTGGATTGCCTTCCTAATTGCCCGCCTAATTAACTCCCTCATTGCCTGCCTTAAAGCCTGCCTTGTTGCCTGCCTAATTGCCTGCCTTATTAACTGCCTAATTGCCTGCCTAATTAACTGCCTTATTAACTGCCTAATTAACTGCCTTATTGCCTGCCTTATTAACTGCTGGATTGCCTGCCTAATTGCCCGCCTAATTAACTGCTTCATTGCCTGCCTAAAAGACAGCCTTGTTACCTGCCTAATTGCCTTCCTAATTAACTGCCTAATTGCCCGCATAATTGCCTGCCTTATTGCCTGCCTAATTAACTGCCTAATTAAATGCCTAATTACCTGCCTAATTGCCTGCCTAATTGCCTGCCTTAATGCCTGCC
>NW_026963171.1:0-16499 GCF_032445375.1 Bacillus rossius redtenbacheri | reverse complement strand
GAAATTAGGCATTTAATAAGGCAGGCAATTAGGCAGTCAACAAGGCAGGCTTTTAGGCAGGCAATGAGGCAGTTAATTAGGCAGGCAATTAGGCAAGCAATCCAGCAGTTAATTAGGCAGGCAATTAGGCAGTTAATTAGGCAGTTTATTAGTCAGTAAATTAGGCAGTTATTAGGCAGGCAATTAGGAAGGCAATTAGGCATTTAATTAGGCAGTTAATTAGTCAGTTAATAAGGCAGGCAATTAGGCAGGCAATTATGCAGGCAATTAGGCAGGCAATTAGGCAGTTACTTAGGCAAGCAATTAGGCAGTTAATTAGGCAGTTAATTAGTCAGGCAATTAGGCAGGTAATTAGGCAGTTTATTAGGCAGGCAATTAGGCAAGCAATAAGGCAGGCCTTTAAGCAGGCAATGATGCAGTTAATTTAGCGGGCAATTAGGCAGGCAATTAGGCAGGCAGTTAGGCAGTTAATTAGTCAGGCAATTAGGCAGGCAATCCAGCAATTACTTAGGCAGGAAATTAGGCAGTTAATTAGGCAGGCATTAAGGCAGGCATTTAGGCAGGCAATTAGGCAGTTAATTAGGCAGTTAATTAGGCAGTTAATTAGGCAGTTAATTAGGCAGGCAATTAGGCAGGCATTTATGCAGGAAATTAGGCAGTTAATTAGGCAGGCAATTATGCAGTTAATTAGGCAGTTTATTAGGGGAGTAATTTGGCAGGCAATCCAGCAGTTAATTAGGCAGGCAATTAGGCAGTTAAACAGGCAGTTAATTAGGCAGTTAATTAGGCAGTTAATTAGGCAGCAATTTTTCAGGCAACAAGGTAGGCTTTGAGGCAGGCAATGAGGCAGTTAATTAGGCGGGCAATTAGGCAGGCAATCCAGCAGTTAATAAGGCAGGAAATTAGGCAGTTAATTATGAAGTTAATTAGGCAGTTTATTAGGGGAGTAATTTGGCAGGCAATCCAGCAGTTAATTAGGCAGGCAATTAGGCAGTTAAACAGGCAGTTAATTAGGCAGTTAATTAGGCAGTTAATTAGGCAGGCAATTTTTCAGGCAATCCAGCAGGCAATTAGGCAGGCAATTATGCAGGCAATTAGGCAGTTAATTAGACAGGCAATTAGGCAGGCAATAAGGCAGACTTATAGGCAGGCAATGAGGCAGTTAATTAGGCGGGCAATTAGGCTGGCAATTAGGCAGTTAATTAGGCAGGCAGTTAGGCAGTTAATTAGGCAGGAAATTAGGCAGGCAATTCAGCAGTTAATTAGGCAGGCAATTAGGCAGTTAATTAGGCAGGCATTAATGCAGGCAATTATGCAATTAATTAGGCAATTAATTAGGCAGGCAATTAGGCATTTAATTAGGCAGGCATTAAGGCAGTCATTTAGGTAGTTAATTAAGCAGTTAATTAGGCAGTAAATTAGGCAGGCAATGAGGCAGGCAATAAGGCAGGCAATCCAGCAGTTAATTAGGCAGGCACACAGGCAGTTAATTAGGCAGTTAATTAGGCAGTTAATTAGGCAGTTAATTATTCAGTTAATTAGGCAGTTAATTAGGCAGGTATTTAGGCAGTTATTTAGGCAGGCAATTAGGCAGGCTTTTAGGCAGGTAATGAGGCAGTTAATTAGGCGGGCAATTAGGAAGGCAATCCAGCAGTTAATTAGGCATGCAATAAGGCTGTTAATTAGGCAGTTAATTAGGCAGTTAATTAGGCAGGCATTTAGGCAGTTATTCAGGCAGGCAATTAGGCAGGCAACATGGCAGGCTTTTAGGCAGGCAATGAGGCAGTTAATTAGGCGGGCAATTAGGAAGGCAATCCAGCAGTTAATTAGGCAGGCAATTAGACAGGCTTTTAGGCAGGCAATTAGGCAGGTAATTAGGCGGGAAATAAGGCATTAAATTATGCAGGCAATTAGGCAGTTAATAAGCAGGTAATTAGGAAGGCAATTAGGCAGGAAATTAGGCAGGCAATAAAGAAGTTAATTAGGCAGTTAATTAGGCAGTTAATTAGGCGGGCAATTAGGAAGGCAATCCAGCAGTTAATTAGGCAGGCAAATAGGCAGTTAATTAGGCAGTTAATACGGCAGTTAATTAGGCACTCAATTGGGCAGGCAATAAGGCAGGCTTTAAGGCAGGTAATGAGGCAGGTAATTAGGCGAGCAATAAGGCAGGCAATTAAGCAGGCAATTAGGCATTTACTTAGGCAGTTAATTAGGCAGCTAACTAGGAATGCAATTAGGCAGGCAATTAGACAGTTAATTAAGCAGTTAATTAGGCAGTTAATTAGGCAGGCAATTAGGCAGGCAAATATGCAGGCAAATAGACAGGCAATTAGGCAGGCAATTAGACAGGCAATTATGCTGGCAATTAGGCAGTAATTAGGCAGTTAATTAGGCAGGCAATTAGGCAGGCAATTAGGCAGGCAATAAGGCAGGCTTTAAGGCAGGCAATGAGGCAGAGAATTATGCGGGCAATAAGGCAGGCAATTAGGCAGGCAATTAGGCAATTAATTAGGCAGTTAATTAGGCAGTTAACTAGAAAGGCAATAAGCAGTTTATTAGGCAGGAAAATAAGCAGTTAATTAGGCAGTTAATTAGGTAGGCATTAAGGCAGGCAATTAGGCAGGCAATTAGGCAGTTAATTAGGCAGTTAATTAGGCAGGCAATTAGGCAGGCATTTATGCAGGAAATTAGGCAGTTAATTAGGTAGGCAATTAGGCAGGCAATCCAGCAGTTAATATGGCAGGCAATTAGGCACTTAATAATGCAGTTAATTAGGCAGTTAATTAGGCGGGAAATTTGACAGGCAATCCAGCAGTTAATTAGGCAGGCAATTAGGCAGTTAAACAGGCAGTTAATTAGGCAGTTAATTAGGCAGTTAATTAGGCAGGCAATTAGGCAGGCATTAAGGTAGGCTTTTAGGCAGGCAATGAGGCAGTTAATTAGGCAAGCAATTAGGCAGGCAATCCAGCAGGCAATTAGGCAGGCAATTATGCAGGCAATTAGGCAGTTAATTAGGCAGGCAATATATCAGACTTTTAGGCAGGCAATGAGGCAGTTAATTAGGCGGGCAATTAGGCTGGCAATTAGGCAGTTAATTAAGCAGGCAGTTAGGCAGTTAATTAAGCAGGCAATTCGGCAGCCAATCCAGCAGTTAATTAGGCAGGCAATTAGGCAGTTAATTAGGCAGGCATTAATGCAGGCAATTATGCAGGCAATTAGGCAGTTAATTAGGCAGTTAATTAGGCAGGCAATTAGGCAGTTAATTAGGCAGGCATTAAGGCAGGCAATTAGGCAGTTTATTAGGCAGTTAATTAATCAATAAATTAGGCATTTAATTAGGCAGGCAATTAGGCAGGCAATTAGGCAGTTAATTAGGCAGTTAATTAGTCAGTTAATAAGGCAGTTAATTAGTCAGGCAATTATGCAGGCAATTAGGCAGGCAATTAGGCAGTTAATTAGGCAGGATTAGGTAGTTAATTAGGCAGGCAATTAGGCAGGCAATAAGGCAGGCTTTTAGGCAGGCAATGAGGCAGTTAATTAGGCGGGCAATTGGGCAGGCAATTAGGCAGGCAATTAGGCAGGCAGTTAGGCAGGTAATTAGGCAGTTAATTAGGCGGGCAATTAGGCAGGCAACTAGGCAAGCAGTTAGACAGTTAGTTAGGCAGGCAATTAGGCAGGCAATCCAGCATTTACTTTATCAGGCAATTAGGCAGTTAATTAGGCAGGCATTAAGGCAGGCAATAAGCAGTTTATTAGGCAGTTATTTAGGCAGTTAATTTGGCAGGCAATTATGCAGGCAAATAGGCAGTTAATTAGGCAGGCAATTAGGCAGGCAACAATGCAGGTTTTTAGGCAGGCAATGAGGCAGTTAATTAGGTGGGCAATTAGGCAGGCAATCCAGCAGTTAATTAGGCAGGCAATTAGGCAGTTAATTAGGCAGTTAATTAGGTAGGCATTAAGGCAGGCAATTATGCAGGCAATTAGGCAGGCAATTAGGCAGTTAATTAGGCAGTTAATTAGGCAGGCAATTAGGCAGGCATTTATGCAGGAAATTAGGCAGTTAATTAGGCAGGCAATTAGGCAGGCATTCCAGCAGTTAATATGGCAGGCAATTAGGCAGTTTATTATGCAGTTAATTAGGCAGTTTATTAGGCAGGCAATTACGCAGGCAACAAGGTAGGCTTTTAGGCAGGCAATGTGTCAGTAAATTAGGCAAGCAATTAGGCAGGCAATCCAGCAGGCAATTAGGCAGGCAATTATGCAGGCAATTAGGCAGTTAATTAGGCAGGCAATTATGCAGGCAATAAGGCAGACTTTTAGGCAGGCAATGAGGCAGTTAATTAGGCGGGCAATTAGGCTGGCAATTAGGCAGTTAATTAGGCAGGCAGTTAGGCAGTTAATTAAGCAGTTAATTAGGCAGGCAATTAGGCAGTTCATTAGGCAGGCATTAATGCAGGCAATTATGCAGGCAATTAGGCAGTTAATTAGGCAATTAATTAGGCAGGCAATTAGGCAGTTAATTAGGCAGTTAATTAGGCAGGCATTTAGGCAGTTATTTCTGCAGGCAATTAGGCAGGCAACAAGGCAGGCTTTTAGTCAGGCAATGAGGCAGTTAATTAGGCGGGCAATTAGGAAGGAAATAAGCAGTTAATTAGGCAGTTAATAAGGCAGTTAATATGGCAGGCAATTAGGCAGGCAATCCAGCAGGCAATTAGGCAGGCAATTATGCAGGCAATTTTGCAGTTAATTAGGCAGGCATTTAAGCAGTTATTTAGCCAGGCAATTAGGCAGGCAACAAGGCAGGCTTTTAGGCAGGCAATGAGGCAGTTAATTAAGCGGGCAATTAGGAAGGCAATCCAGCAGTTAATTAGGCAGGCAATTGACAGGCTTTTAGGCAGGCAATGAGGCAGGTAATTAGGCAGTTAATTAGGCAGGTAATTAGAAATGCAATTAGGCAGGAAATTAGGCAGGTAATTAGAAAGGCAATTAGGCAGGCAATTAGGCAGGCAATTAGGCAGGCAATTAGGCAGTTAATTAGGCAGGCAATTAGGCAGGCAGTTAGGCAGTTAATAAGGACATGTAATTAGGCAGGCAATCCAGCATTTACTTAGGCAGGCAATTATGCAGTTAATTAGGCAGGCATTAAGGCAGGCAATTAGGCAGGCAATTAGGCAGTTAATAGGCCAGTTAATTAGGCAGTTAATTAAGCAGGCAATTAGGCAGGCAATTATGTGGGCAATTAGGCAGTTAATTAGGCAGGCAATTAGGCAGGTAAATAGGCAGTTAATTAGGCAGTTAATTAGGCAGTTAAGTATGCAGGCAATTAGGCAGGCAATTAGGCAGTCAATTAGGCAGGCAATAAGAAAGGCTTTTAGGCAGGCAATGAGGCAGGTAATTAGGCAGGCAATAAGGCAGGCAATTATGCAAGCAATTAGGCAGTTAATTAGGCAGGTAATTAGAAAGGCAATTAGGCAGGAAATTAGGCAGGCAATTAGGCAGGCAATTAGGCAGGCATTAAGGCAGGCAATTAGGCAGGCAACAAGGCAGGCATTTAGGCAGGCAATGAAACAGTTAATTAGGAGGGCAATTAGGCAGGCAATCCAGCAGTTTTAAGGCAGGCAATTAGGCAGTTAATTAGGCAGGCAATTAGGCAGTAAATTAGGCAGTTAATTATGCAGGCAATTAGGCAGGCATATATGCAGGAAATTAGGCAGTTAATTAGGCAGGCAATTAGGCAGGCAACAAGGCAGGCATTTAGGCAGGCAATGAGGCAGTTAATTAGGTGGGCAATTAAGCAGGCAATCCAGCAGGCAATTAGGCTGCAATTAGGCAGTTAATTAGGCAGGCAGTTAGGCAGTTAAATAGGCAGTCAATTAGGCAGGCAATCCAACAGTTAATTAGGCAGGCAATTAGGCAGTTAATTAGGCAGGTATTAATGCAGGCAATTATGCAGCCAATTAGGCAGTTAATTAGGCAGTTAATTAGGCAGGCAATTAGGCAGGCAATTAGGCAAGCAATCCAGCAGTTAATTAGGCAGGCAATTAGGCAGTTAATTAGGCAGTTTATTAGTCAGTAAATTAGGCAGTTAATTAGGCAGGCAATTAGGCAGGCAATTAGGCATTTAATTAGGCAGTTAATTAGTCAGTTAATAAGGCAGGCAATTAGGCAGGCAATACAGCAGTTAATTAGGCCGGCAATTAGCAGGTAAATAGGCAGTTAATTAGGCAGTTAATTAGGCAGTAAAGTATGCAGGCAATTAGGCAGTTAATTAGGCAGGCTAATAGGCATTTAATTATGCAGGAAATTAGGCATTTAATTAGGCAGGCAATTAGGCAGTCAACAAGGCAGGCTTTTAGGCAGGCAATGAGGCAGTTAATTAGGCGGGCAATTAGGCAGGCAATACAGCAGTTAATTAGGCCGGCAATTAGCAGTAAATAGGCAGTTAATTAGGCAGTTAATTAGGCAGTAAAGTATGCAGGCAATTAGGCAGTTAATTAGGCAGGCTAATAGGCATTTAATTATGCAGGAAATTAGGCATTTAATTAGGCAGGCAATTAGGCAGTCAACAAGGCAGGCTTTTAGGCAGGCAATGAGGCAGTTAATTAGGCAGGCAATTAGGCAAGCAATCCAGCAGTTAATTAGGCAGGCAATTAGGCAGTTAATTAGGCAGTTTATTAGTCAGTAAATTAGGCAGTTAATTAGGCAGGCAATTAGGCAGGCAATTAGGCATTTAATTAGGCAGTTAATTAGTCAGTTAATAAGGCAGGCAATTAGGCAGGCAATTATGCAGGCAATTAGGCAGGCAATTAGGCAGTTACTTAGGCAAGCAATTAGGCAGTTAATTAGGCAGTTAATTAGTCAGGCAATTAGGCAGGTAATTAGGCAGTTTATTAGGCAGGCAATTAGGCAAGCAATAAGGCAGGCCTTTAAGCAGGCAATGATGCAGTTAATTAGGCGGGCAATTAGGCAGGCAATTAGGCAGGCAGTTAGGCAGTTAATTAGTCAGGCAATTAGGCAGGCAATCCAGCAATTACTTAGGCAGGCAATTAGGCAGTTAATTAGGCAGGCATTAAGGCAGGCATTTAGGCAGGCAATTAGGCAGTTAATTAGGCAGTTAATTAGGCAGTCAATTAGGCAGTTAATTAGGCAGGCAATTAGGCAGGCATTTATGCAGGAAATTAGGCAGTTAATTAGGCAGGCACTTATGCAGGCAACAAGGCAGGAATTTAGGCAGGCAATGAGGCAGTTAATTAGGCGGGCAATTAGGGAGGCAATCCAGCAGTTAATAAGGCAGGCAATTAGGCAGTTAATTATGCAGTTAATTAGGCAGTTTATTAGGGGAGTAATTTGGCAGGCAATCCAGCAGTTAATTAGGCAGGCAATTAGGCAGTTAAACAGGCAGTTAATTAGGCAGTTAATTAGGCAGTTAATTAGGCAGGCAATTTTTCAGGCAACAAGGTAGGCTTTTAGGCAGGCAATGAGGCAGTTAATTAGGCGGGCAATTAGGCAGGCAATCCAGCAGGCAATTAGGCAGGCAATTATGCAGGCAATTAGGCAGGCAATAAGGCAGACTTATAGGCAGGCAATGAGGCAGTTAATTAGGCGGGCAATTAGGCTGGCAATTAGGCAGTTAATTAGGCAGGCAGTTAGGCAGTTAATTAGGCAGGAAATTAGGCAGGCAATTCAGCAGTTAATTAGGCAGGCAATTAGGCAGTTAATTAGGCAGGCATTTATGCAGGCAATTATGCAATTAATTAGGCAATTAATTAGTCAGGCAATTCGGCATTTAATTAGGCAGGCATTAAGGCAGTCATTTACGTAGTTAATTAAGCAGTTAATTAGGCAGTAAATTAGGCAGGCAATGAGGCAGGCAATAAGGCAGGCAATCCAGCAGTTAATTAGGCAGGCACACAGGCAGTTAATTAGGCAGTTAATTAGGCAGTTAATTATTCAGTTAATTAGGCAGTTAATTAGGCATGTATTTAGGCAGTTATTTAGGCAGGCAATTAGGCAGGCTTTTAGGCAGGTAATGAGGCAGTTAATTAGGCTGGCAATTAGGAAGGCAATCCAGCAGTTAATTAGGCAGGCAATAAGGCTGTTAATTAGGCAGTTAATTAGGCAGTTAATTAGGCAGGCAACATGGCAGGCTTTTAGGCAGGCAATGAGGCAGTTAATTAGGCGGGCAATTAGGAAGGCAATCCAGCAGTTAATTAGGCAGGCAATTAGACAGGCTTTTAGGCAAGCAATTAGGCAGGTAATTAGGAGGGAAATAAGGCATTCAATTATGCAGGCAATTAGGCAGTTAATAAGCAGGTAATTAGGAAGGCAATTAGGCAGGAAATTAGGCAGTTAATTAGGCAGGCAATAAAGAAGTTAATTAGGCAGTTAATTAGGCAGTTAATTAGGCAGGCAATTAGGCAGGCATTTATGCATGCAATTAGGCAGTTAATAAGGCAGGCAATTAGACAGGCAACAAGGCAGGCTTTTAGGAAGGCAATGAGGCAGTTAATTAGGAAGGCAATCCAGCAGTTAATTAGGCAGGCAAATAGGCAGTTAATTAGGCAGTTAATTAGGCAGTTAATACGGCAGTTAATTAGGCACTCAATTGGGCAGGCAATAAGGCAGGCTTTTAGGCAGGCAATGAGGCAGGTAATTAGGCGAGCAATAAGGCAGGCAATTAAGCAGGCAATTAGGCATTTACTTAGGCAGTTAATTAGGCAGCTAACTAGGAATGCAATTAGGCAGGCAATTATACAGTTTATTAAGCAGTTAATTAGGCAGGCAATTATACAGTTTATTAAGCAGTTAATTAGGCAGTTAATGAGGCAGGCAATTAGGCAGGCAAATATGCAGTCAAATAGACAGGCAATTAGGCAGGCAATTAGACAGGCAATTATGCTGGCAATTAGGCAGTAATTAGGCAGTTAATTAGGCAGGCAATTAGGCAGGCAATAAGGCAGGCTTTAAGGCAGGCAATGAGGCAGGTAATTATGCGGGCAATAAGGCAGGCAATTAGGCAGGCAATTAGGCAATTAATTAGGCAGTTAATTAGGCAGTTAACTAGAAAGGCAATAAGCAGTTTATTAGGCAGGAAAATAAGCAGTTAATTAGGCAGTTAATTAGGCTGTTATTTAGGCAGGCAATTAGGCAGGCAATTAGGCAGGCAATAAGGCAGGCTTTAAGGCAGGCAATGAGGCAGGTAATTAAGCGGGCAATAAGGCAGGCAATTAGGCAGGCAATTAGGCAATTAGGCAATTAATTATGCAGTTAATTAGGCAGTTAACCCTTTCATGACCAAACATCAAAAAATTTGGTTTTTTAATAAAAACCCCTTGAAACCTTCAATAAAATATACCAATAAACATGTTCTAGGAATATGATTTATTTATAATACTGATTTCATAAAAATATTTTAACGGGACTTTTAAGTCCCATTGGGCCATTGGGTACAAAAGACTACAAACAAAAGCTACATATAAAAAATCACAATAAATCACTGACTCATAAATATTAATATGTTTTACAGCAATTTTACTATACTTTCCACAATAATACCTACCATTATCAATTATAAATTTTTTTATAACAATAAACACACATCGATAACATTTTCTGTCCTTTTTTTTTTACTTGTGACTACTGAACTTTGCGTATTTTGACAATCTGAAAACGTAATGAAATTGACAATACAAATTATTTCTGTTACTCATCAATACTGGTCAAAATTTTAAACAATTTCTACTACAAATATTATTAATTTTATACGAAGTATGTATCTGACAAGATCATTATTTTCTGCATATATTAGGTATGTATCTATAATTTCCTTACACCTAATGAGCTTTGCACATACAAACTGACTGGTATGACAAGTAGTATTTACCTTTTACACATATATTTCTATAAAAATATTGAACTAAAACTCTATGAAATATACTGTCACTCAACATTATCATCATTTACTGCAGTATAAAATTTTTTTCCTTCATTTTCTTTCACCTGCAGAGATCTGCGGTAATTTCGACGAAAGACATTTACAACAAATTATATTTACAGTTTACTCATAAATAATAATAACATATTGAAGATTGCCAACTACAAAAATTAAATAATAAAAATATTTACTCAGTCTAAAGAACATAACTTGCTGCTAAATGTTTTTTTTTTCTCTCTCTGTTGACTAAAGTAACTACATATTTTGCACCGAATACCCTTGACAACACACATACATTATCTTTATCACATAAAGACTGGTCTATACTTGGAACAATGACCTTCTTGTAAATATTCCAACTTATACAGAGTCACTCAATAATACGGACATCATGATATGCTGCAAAACAAATATTTTTTGTCATTGCAGCACAGATGAACTATACACATTTTACATACACTGAATGGTCTTGATTCAATTTTTTTCAGGCTGCATACTTCACACCTGCCCCGTTTTTTCACAAATTGGGGCCAATGGCATCCCCGATTGCCAATGCGTACATCAAGTGGTACAGAGTACATCTGTTTTCCTCTTTTAGGGTGGGGAGGGGGAGTAGAAGAACTCGGCCTCTTTGAGACACACTTCTGCCTTCCTATTGGTGTTTGGACAATCAAGTCTTGTGCTACTGATCTCCTGAATTCTAACACTGTCATTTTAGGAAACATCAAGTTATGAATAACAAAGGAATTTACAAAACAAATGTCCAATACACCCCAAAATATTCTTTGCCACCACTTCCTGGATTTCCTATTGACACAATACAGAGCACGCAGCTGATCAGCTTTATCTACCCCTCCCATTTTCTCATTATAATCCTGACCACCCTTGGACAAGAGATATCTACTTTGGAGCCATCTTGTTTCCGTCGTTTTACTATTGTTTCTTCACTACCATGGAAATTGCTTGCCAGTAAAACAGCTCTATTGTCCTTCCACTTGAAAACAGTTATTCCCATGTTTGAAACTCTGAAGTCTGACTCCCCACGGCTCAGTGAAGAATCATTTGCCAGCTGTGGAATAATTTTTCTATTGCTTCTTATTGTACCGCAAGCTAGAATTTTTTCTACTTTCAGTTTTTCAAACAGAGCAACAGAAGTAAAATAGTTGTCAAAGTACACCTGCAAGCCTGTTCCCCAGAATGGTTTAGTAAGAGTGAGGACTACTCTTTCACCTAACCCATATTTCGATAACTCTTCGTCAACTATTTCCTCTCGCCCTTGATACACTCTGAAACCCACAATGTAACCATTTTGGTCAGCTATACACCATAACTTGTAACCTCGCTTGATTGGTTTCTTTGGATTGTACTGTTTCAAAGAACTTCTTCCTTTGAAACGAATCATGGACTCGTCAACACTAACAGACTGTGTCACATTGTACAAAGAAGAAAACTGTGAATTAAAAATATCAATCAAGCTTTGGATTTTGTACAGTTTATTCTTGCAGTCAACCGGTTTTGATGTGTTGTCATTACAGTGCAGGTGTGTCAAAATATCATCAAAACGTTTTCGTGGCATTGCACTTGAAATTATATGGACACCTAAATCATTACTTGTACTCCAGTAATGTTTCCAGGATGGAAGTTGTACATAGCCCATCACAAAATTAATTCCAATGAAGGCAAGAAACTCTTTTTCAGTCATGGCTAGTGTTTTCATCTTTTGTGTAGCATACAGATTTGATTGATAGCAGACATGATCTATCAAGGGACCACACATCTTTATAAATACATCAGTTGGTGTGTTGCACCCAGCAAAATGATCTTCTATAGGACCTGAAACAAAATAATAAAAATATAGATAATATATGTTACAACCAAAATGGGACAATAATTATTATACATTTCCAAGTTCTAGTAGTCAGGACTCGACTTCCATAAAGGTGATCCGGGTTCAATTCCTGGCAGGTTCCATTCTCGTTTTCACATGTGCGAATCATGCCGGATGTAATTTATCGTCAATGTGTTTTCTCGGGGCACTCCAATTTCCCCTGCTCTTTCATTCCGGCACTGCTACATACACACACGTAATTCACCATCAGCTATCATAACCGCTCAAATATCGCCACTTATAAATTACCAAATAACTATATTACCTTCTGGGTGAAGATACTCCGGTATTTCTGTAGTCACTGTCTTTTTCTTCCATCCCCTGGGTGCGTCTTTGGGAGGCGGTGTTTTAGTTTGCATGCTGTCGTTCTCATTGCAAGAAGTATTGCCTTCAGGATCTTGTAATAAGCACTCATCATTTCCAGAAGGTGGCTGGGTCACAGTCTGGTCCACAGTTGCCTCTGCAAAAATTTATAGAATAAAAACACCAATTACAATTGAAAAAGCGTGATTCCATGCTACATGAAAAAATGCAATCTCAAAAAAAAATATCACATGACTTCACCAGGATTCGAACCCAGATCCTCCAGACATGACGAAACTATGCTAACCACTACTCTACAGGAACACATGATAAGCAAGATGCTTGAATATGTATCATCAGTACTTGCAAGCGCAAACATTATCTTAGAAATCAAGGCAAAATTATAATATTCATTATATGTGAGCATAAAAAAAAGTAGGTTACTCACATTTTGCCAGATTATAAATATAAAATCACTTTGCGTAACGGTTGCACGGCGAATAACTAGTTTACCACTAAACTGCAATATATTGTATCAAAGGAAATAAAGTAACTAAGCTATATACATGCACATTACAACAATATGAATATTGTTTAGAAAATTACCTTCAGCAGCTAAAAGTTTGTCAAAGACAGAAGAAAAATTATCTTGTTCTTCTGTAGCCACATTTCTCTCGTCATCACTACTATCTTCTACTTCAGTATCAGTATCGTCTGGAATATCTTCAAACAATATTTTATAAGCCTCTTCATTAGTAAGGCCTTTTTTGCGATTCATATTTCTTGTACTTCAATAAAAGATACGCTTTTCACAAAGAAAACACAAATCAATATCTAACACTGCTTTGTCTATGGTTTCGTGTTATTACAAAGAGTTGAAAATACGAATTTTATAAACCAAAAACTAATAATATGCTCTGGTTTGTAAACCACGTTTCTTAGTGTGACAATACCGCCAAATGCCCAACGGGACTTACCAGTCCCGAGAGAAAAACTTAAAATTTTTAAGAAAATAAAAACGTTTAACTGTTCCAAAAATTATTTTTATGCAGATAATTGTAAAAAGTGCAGGCGGTAATTATAGTATAATCACTGGAAATAAATAACAGTGTAAAAAAAAAGTTCAAAAGTTTTGTACTTGTAGCGCATGTTTACAACACGCAGCTCGGTGAAGAAAGTGAAGTCTAGCACGATCTAGCGAGTAACCTGCGAACCACATGCACACAAGCTGTTCTGGACAATGGGACTGAGATGTCCCGATAATCAGCTAGTTAGGAAACATTTTACACATGATTTCAAATGCTTTAATAGTAACCGGGACGTTTGAGTCCCAGTGGTCAAGAAAGGGTTAACTAGGAAGGCAATTAGGCAGGAAATTAAGCAGTTAATTAAGCAATTAATTAGGCAGTTAATTAGGCATTTTTATTAAGCAGTTTATTAGGCAGTTAATAAGGCAGGGTTTTAGGCAGGCAATGGGGCAGGTAATTAGGCGGGCAATAAGGCAGGCAATTAGGCAGGTAATTAGGCGGGCAATACGACAGGCAATTAGGCAGGCAATTAGGCAGGCTTTTAGGCAGGCAATGAGGCAGGTAATTAGGCGGGCAATAAGGCAGGCAATTAGGCAGTTAATTAAACAGTTAAATAGGCAGTTAATTAGGCAGGCAATTAGGCAGGCAATTAGGCAGGCATTTATGCAGGCAGTTAATTAGGCAGGCAATTAGGCAGGCAACAAGGCAGGCTTTTAGGCAGGCAATGAGGCAGTTAATTAGGCGGGCAATTAGGAAGGCAATCCAGCAGTTAATTAGGCAGGCAAAAAGGCAGTTAATTAGGCAGTTAATTAGGCAGTTAATTAGGCAGGCAATTAGGCAGGCAAAAAGGCAGGCTTTAAGGCAGGCAATGAGGCAGGTAATTAGGCAGGCAATAAGGCAGGCAATTAGGCAGGTAATTAGGTGGGCAATACGACAGGCAATTAGGCAGGCAATTAGGCAGGCTTTTAGGCAGGCAATGAGGCAGGTAATTAGGCGGGCAATAATGCAGGCAATTAGGCAGTTAATTAGGCAGTTAAATAGGCAGTTAATTAGGCAGGCAATTAGGCTGGCAATTAGGCAGGCATTTATGCAGGCAGTTAATTAGGCAGGCAATTAGGCAGGCAACAAGGCAGGCTTTTAGGCAGGCAATGAGGCAGTTAATTAGGCGGGCAATTAGGAAGGCAATCCAGCAGTTAATTAGGCAGGCAAAAAGGCAGTTAATTAGGCAGTTAATTAGGCAGTTAATTAGGCAGGCAATTAGGCAGGCAATTAGGCAGGCTTTAAGAAAGACAATAAGGCAGGTAATTAGTCATGCAATAAGGCAGGCATTTAGGCAGGCAATTAGGACATTAATTAGGCAGTTAATTAGGCAGTTAACTAGGAAGGCAATTAGGAAGGCAATTAGGCAGTTAATTAAGCAGTTAATTAGGCAGTTAATTAGGCAGGCGATTAGGCAAGCAATTATGCAGGCAAATAGACAGGCAATTAAGTAGGCAATTAGACAGGCAATTATGCAGGCAATTAGGCAGTTAATTAGGCAGTTAATTAGGCAGGCAATTAGGCAGGCAATTAGGCAGGCAATAAGGAAGGCTTTGAGGCAGGCAATGAGGCAAGTAATTAGGCGGGAAATAAGGCAAGCAATAAGGCAAGCAATTAGGCAATTTATTAGGCAGTTAATTAGGCAGTTAACTAGGAAGGCAATAAGCAGTTAATTAGGCAGGCAAATAAGCAGTTAATTAGGCAGTTAATTAGGCAGTTAATTAGGCAGTTAATTAGGCAGTTATTTAGGCAGGCAATAAGGCAGGCAATTAGGCAGGCAATAAGGCAGGCTTTAAGGCAGGCAATGAGGCAGGCTTTAAGGCAGGCAATGAGGCAGGTAAATAAGCGGGCAATAAGGCAGGCAATTAGGCACGCAATTAGGCAATTAATTAGGCAGTTAATTAGGCAGTAACTAGGAAGGCAATTAGGCAGGCAATTAGGCAGTTGATTAAGCAATTAATTAGGCAGTTAATTAGGCAGGCAATTAGGCAATTGATTAAGCTATTAATTAGGCAGTTAATTAGGCAGTTAATTAAACAGTTTCTTAGGCAGTTAATTAGGCAGGCAATTAGGCAGGCAAATATGCAGGCTATTAGGCAGTTAATTAGGCAGGCAATTAGGCAGTTAATTAGGCAGGCAATTAGGCAGGCAATAAGGCAGGCTTTTAGGCAGGCAATGAGGCATTTATTTAGGCAGGCAGTTAGGCAGTTAATTAGGCAGGCATTAAGGCAGGCAATTAGGCAGGCAATTAGGCAGGCAACAAGGCAGGCTTTTAGGAAGGCAATTAGGCAGTTAATTAGGCAGGCAATTAGGCAGTTAATTAGGCAGGCAATTAGGCAGGCAATAAGGCAGGCTTTTAGGCAGGCAATGAGGCATTTATTTAGACAGGCAGTTAGGCAGTTAATTAGGCAGGCATTAAGGCAGGCAATTAGGCAGGCAATTAGGCAGGCAACAAGGCAGGCTTTTAGGAAGGCAATTAGGCAGTTAATTAGGCGGGCAATTAGGAAGGCAATCCAGCAGTTAATTAGGCAGGCAATTAGGCAGGCTTTTAGGCAGGCAATGAGGCAGGTAATTAGGCGGGAAATAAGGCAGGAAATTAGGCAGTTAATTAAGCAGTTAATTAGGCAGTTAATAAGGCAGGCAATTAGGCAGGCAATTAGGCAGGCAATTATGCAGGTAATTAGGCAGTTAATTAGGCAGTTAATTAGGTAGGCAATTAGGCAGGCAATTAGGCAGGCAATTATGCAGGTAATTAGGCAGTTAATTAGGCAGTTAATTAGGCAGGCAAATAGGCAGGCAATAAGGCAGGCTTTTAGGCAGGCAATGAGGCATTTAATTAGGCAGGCAGTTAGGCAGTTATTTAGGCAGTTAATTAGGCAGGCAATTAGGCAGGCATTTATGCAGGAAATTAGGCAGTTTATTAGGTAGGCAATTAGGCAGGCAATCCAGCAGTTAATATGGCAGGCAATTAGGCACTTAATAATGCAGTTAATTAGGCGGGAAATTTGACAGGCAATCCAGCAGTTAATTAGGCAGGCAATTAGGCAGTTAAACAGGCAGTTAATTAGGCAGTTAATTAGGCAGTTAATTAGGCAGGCAATTAGGCAGGCATTAAGGTAGGCTTTTAGGCAGGCAATGAGGCAGTTAATTAGGCAAGCAATTAGGCAGGCAATCCAGCAGGCAATTAGGCAGGCAATTATGCAGGCAATTAGGCAGTTAATTAGGCAGGCAATTAGGCAGGCAATATGGCAGACTTTTAGGCAGGCAATGAGGCAGTTAATTAGGCGGGCAATTAGGCTGGCAATTA
>NW_026963170.1:0-16619 GCF_032445375.1 Bacillus rossius redtenbacheri | reverse complement strand
CTGGTTTCAGTTCGCAGTTTGCAGTTAGCCGTTTGTAGTTCGCAGTTCGCAGTTTTAAAATCGCGGTTCACAGTTCGCTGGTTTCAGTTCGCAGTTTAAATATCGCAGTTTGCAGTTGGCAGTTCGAAGTTTGCCGTTCGCAGTTTGCTGTTTGAAGTTTGTGGTTTGCGATTTCGGTTTGCAGTTAGTTAGCAGTGTGATGTTCGCAGTTCGCAGTTTGCAAATTGCCGTTTGCGATTTGCGGATTGCGAATTTCAATTTCCAGTTTTCTTTTTGTAATTTAAATTTTGCAGTTTGCAATTCGCAGTTTGGTGTACAAAGCTTGTGGTATGTGGATTGTGGGTTGTGGTATGTATTTTAGGCAATTAGGTAGACAAGCAATTAGGCAGGCAATTAGGCAGTTAATTAGGTAGGCAAATAGGCAGATAATTAGGCAGGCAATTAAGCAGGCAAATAGGCAGGTAATTCGGCAGACAATTAGGCAAGCAATTAGGCAGACAATAAGGCAGGCAATTAGGCAGATCATTAGGCAGGCAATTAGGCATTTAATTAGGCAGGCAATTAGGCAGTTAATTAGGCAGGCAATTAGGCAGTTAATTAGGCAGGCAATTAGGCAGGCAATAAGGCAGATAATTAGGCAGGCAATTAGGCTGGCAATTAGACAAGCAAATAAGCAAGCAATTAGGCAGTTAATTAGGCAGGCAATTAGGTAAGCATAAAGGCAGGGAATTAAGCAGGCAATTCGGCAGGCAATTAGCCAGTTAATTAAGCAGGCAATTAGGCAGTTAATGAGGCAGGAAATTAGGAAGGCAATTTAGCAGGCATTTAGGCAGGCAGGCAGGCAATTAGGCAGGCAATTTGGCAGGCAATTAGGCAGTTTATTAGTCAGGCAATTAGGCAGTTAATTAAACAGGCAATTAAGCAGTTAATTAGGGAAGCAATTAGGCAGGCAATTAGGAATGCAATTAAGCAATTTATTAGGTATACAGGCAATTCGGCAGGTAATAAGGCAGACATAAAGGCAAGCAATTAGGCAGGCAATTAGGCAGATAATTAGGCAGTCAATTAGGCAGTTAATTAGGCAGGCAATTAGGCAGTTAATTATTCAGGCAATTAGGCAAACAATAAAGCAGGGAATTAGGCAGTCAATTAGGCAGGCAATTAGGCACTTAATTAGGCAGTTAATTAGGCCGGCAGTTAGGCAGTTAATTAGGCAGGCAATTAGGCAGGCAATAAGTCAGTTAATTAGGCAAGCAATTATGCAGGCAATTAGGCAGGCAATTTGGTAGTTAATTAGGCAGGCAATTAGGGAAATAATTACGCAGGCAAATGGACACATCAATTAGGCAAGCAATTAGGCAGGCAATTAGGCTGGCAATTAGGCAGGCAATTAGGCAGTTAATTAGGCAGGCAATTAAGCAGGCAATTAGGCAGGAAATTAGGCAGTTAATTAGGCAGGCAATTAGCCAGTTAATTAGGCAGGCAATTAGGCAGTTGATTAGGCAGGCAATTAGGCAGTTAATTAGGCAGGCAATTAGGCAGGCAATTAGGCAGTAAATTAGGCAGGCAAATAGGCAGGCATACAATTAGGCAGGTAATTAGGCAGTCAATAAAGCAGGCAATTAGGCAGTTAATTAGGCAGGCAGTTAGGCAGTTATTTGAGCAGGCAATAGAGCAGGCAAATAGGCAGGCAATAAGGCAATTAGTTAGGCAAAGAATTATGCAGGCAATTTAGGCAGGCAATTAGGTAGTTAATTAGGCAGGCAATTAGGGAGATAATTAGGCAGGTAAATGGACAGGCAATTAAGCAAGCAATTAGGCAGATAATTAGGCAGGCAATTAGGCAGTTAATAAGGCAGGCAATTAGGCAGGCAATTATGCAGGCAATTAGGCAGGCAATTAGGCAGTTAATTAGGCAGGCAATTAAGCAGGCAATTAGGCAGGAAATTAGGCAGTTGATTGGGCAGGCAATTAGCCAGTTAAAAAGGCAGGCAATTAGGCAGTTAATTAGGCAGGCAATTAGGCAGTTAATAAGGCCCCTAATTAGGCAGGCTATTAAGCAGGTAATTAGGCATGCTATTAAGCTGGTAATTAGGCAGGCAATAAGGCAGGCAATTAAGCAGTTAATTAGGCAAGTAGGCCATTTGGCAGGCAATTAGGCAGGCAATTAGGCAGGCAATTAGGCAGTTAATTAGGCAGGCAATTAGGCAGTTAATTAGGCAGGCAAATAGGCAGGTAATTATGCACGCAATTAGGTAGTTAATAAGGCAAGCAATTAGGCAGACAATTAGGCAGTCAATTAGGCAGGCATTTAAGCAGGCATTTAGGCAGTTAATTAGGCAGGCAATTATGCAGTAAAGTATGCACTAAAATAGGCAGAAAATTAGGCAGGCAATTAGGCTGGCAGGCAATTAGGCAGGCAGTTAATTAGGCAGTTAATTAGGCAGGCAATTAGGCAGTTAATATAGCAGGCAATTAGGCAGGCAATTAAAGAGGCAATTAGGCAGTTAATTAGGCAAGCAATAAGGAAAGCAATTAGGCAGGAAGTTACTTAGGCAGGCAGGCAATTAGGAAGGCTATAAGGCAGTAAATTAGGCAGTTTATTAGGCGTTTCAATTAGGCAGTTAATTAAAAAGGCAATTAGGCAGGCAATTAGGCAGTTAATTAGGCAGGCAATTATACAGTTAATTAGGCAGTTAATTAGGTGGCAATTAGGCAGTTAATCGGCAGGCAATAGAGCAGGCAATTATGCAGGCAATAAGGTAGTTAATTAGGCAAGCAACTAGGCAGGCAATAATGCAGGAAATTAGGCAGTTAATTAGGCAGGAAATTAGGCAGTTAATTAGGCAGGCAATTAGACAGTTTATTAGGCAGTTAATTAAGCAGTTAATTAGGCAGGCAATTAGGCAGGCAATTAGGCAGGCAATTAGGCAGTAAATTCGGCAGGCAAAAAGGCACTAAAATAGACAGGAAATTAGGCAGGCAGGCAATTAGGCTGGCAGGCAATTAGGCAGGCAGTAAGGCAGTTAATTAGTAAGGCAATTAGGCAGGCAATTAAGGAGGCAATCAGGCAGCTAATTAGGCAAGCAATAAGGAAAGCAATTAGGCAGGAATTTACTTAGGCAGGCAGGCAATTAGGAAGGCTATAAGGCAGTTAATTAGGCAGTTTATTAGGCTTTGCAATTAGTCAGTTAATTAAACAGGCAATTTGGCAGGCAATTTGGCAGGCAGGCAATTAGGCAGGTAGGCAATTAGGCAGGAATTAGGAAGATAAGTGGCAGGCAATTAGGCAGGCAATCAGGCAGGCAAATAGGCAGGCAGTTAGGCAGGTAATTAGGCAGGCAATTGAGCAGGAAATTAGGCAGGCAATTATGCAGGCATTTAGGCAGGCAGGCATTTTGGCAGGCAGTAAGGCAGAGAATTAGGCAGGCAATTAGGCTGGCAATTAGACAAGCAATTAAGCAAGCAATTAGGCAGTTTATTTGGCAGGAAATTAGTCAGGCAATTAGGCAGTTAATTAGGCAGTTAATTAGGCAGGCAATTAGGCAGTTAAATAAGCAGGCAATTAGGCAAGCAATTAGGCAGGCAGGAAATTAAGGAAAAAGGCAGGCAATTAGGCAATTAATTAGTTCGCATATCGCAGTTTGCGTTAGAATGTATATGGTATGCGAATTGCGTTTTGCGGTTGCAGTTTCATTTGCAGTTTGAAGTTCGCAGTTCGCAAATCGCAAATTGTCGTTTGCGGATTTCGGTTTTCGGTTTGTGGTTTATGGTTTGTGGTTTGCTGATTGCCGTTTTCAGTTCGCATTTGCAGTTCGTAGTATGAAGTTAGCAGTTTTTCAGTTCGCAGCTTGCAATTCGCAGTGCGCAAATACGCATTTGGCGTTTTTGTAGTTTGCAATTTGCAGTTTTACTTTTTGCGGTTTGCAGCTTGTAGTTCACTGTTCGCAGTTCGCAGTTTGCACTTCGCATTTTGCAGTTCGCAGTTTGCAGTTCTCATGTAACCGTCAAAAGTTTGTAGTTTGCAGGTTGCAGTTCGCAGTTTGCAGTGTGCAGTTCGGAGTTTGTTTTGGCTGTTAGTAGATTTGAATTTCGCAGTTTTCCGTTCGCACATTTCAGTTGCAGTTTGCAGTTAGCAGTTAGGAGTTTAATGTTTGCAGTTTGCAGATCGCAATTTGCAGTTGCAGTTGTCAGTATGCAGTTTGCAGTTATTACTTTGTAGTTTACGGTTTGTGGTTTGCGGTCTGCGGTTTGCGGTTTGCAGTTCGCTTTTTGCAGTTTGCAGTTCGCATTTCGCATTTCTCATTTTTCAGTTCGTTTTTCGCAAGTTCGTATATCGCAGTTTGCAAACTGTTAATTAGGCAGTTAATTAGGTGGCAATTAGGTAGTTAATTAGGCAGGCAGTTTTCAGTTTTTTGTTCGAGTTTGCGGTATGTGGTTTACGTGTTGCAGTTGTAGTTTTCATTTTGATATTTGCAGTTCGCAGTTCGCAGATAGTAGTTCTTAGTTTGCAGTTTACAGTTTTCAATTTGCTGTTTGAAGTTTGTGGTTTGCGGATGTCGGTTTGCGGTTTACGAATCGCAGTTTGCAGTTCGCAATTAGCACCAAGCAGTTCGTAGTTAGCCGTTTACAGTTCGCAGGTTGCAGTTAGCAGTTTGATGTTCGCATTTCGCTTTTCGCACATCGCTGTTCTGAGAATGCAGTTTGCAGTTCGCAATTGTTAGTTCGCAGTTCAAAGTTTGCAGTTAGCAGTGCGTTGTTCTCAGTTTGCAGTTCACAGTTTTCTGTTCGCAGTTCTCAGTTTGCAATTCGTAGTTTACTGTTCAGAGTTCGTAGGTTCGCTTTATGCAGTTTGTAGTTCGCAGTTGGGATTTGCAGTTTGTAGTTTGCTGTTTAAATTTTGTGCTTTGCGGATTGCTGTTCGCATTTGCAGTTTGCAGTTTGTAGTTTTGCAGTTCGCCGTTTACAGTTCGCTGTTCGACGTCATCTATCGCCTTAGCGTTTTTCGGTATGCAGTTTGCGGATTGCGGTTTTAGTTTTGTGGTTTGCAGTTGGCAGTTTGCTTTAATCAGTTTACAGTTCGCAATATGCAGTTTGTAGTTTGAATTTTACAGTTTGCAATTTGCACATTGCAGTCGTTTAGAGTTCACAGTTTGCAGTTCGCAGTTTGAAATTACCAGTTTTCAGTTTTCGGTAGCGTTTTGCGGTTTGTAGTTGGCATTAGGCGGTTTGCAGTTTGCAGGTCGTAGTTTGCGGAAAATGGTTTTTGATTTTTGGTTTGCGGATTGCCGTTTGCTGTTCGCAGTTTGAAGTTCCCATTTCTCAGTTCGCAGTTTGAGGTTAACAGTTCGCAGTTCGCAGATCCCAAACTTCCGCATACGGTTTTCAGTTTGCGGTTTGCATTTGCAGTTTGCAGTTCGCCTTTTGCATTTCGCTGTTCGCAATTCGCAAATCTTTGAGGTTAGTGGTTTGCGGTTCGCTGTTTGCAGTTCACAGTTTTCATTTTGCAATTGGCAGTTTGTAGTTCGCAGTTTAAGTCGTTGTTTGAAGTTTGCTGTTTGCAAATCGCAAATTGCCCTTTGCGGATTACGGTGTTCGGTTTGCGGTTTTAGGTTTGTGGTTTGCAGATTGCCGTTTGCAGTTCGCATTTGCAGTTTGCAGTTTTTCATTTCGCAGTATGCAGTTCGCAGTTCTCAAATAAGCATTTGGTGGTTTGCAGTTTGAAGTTTTACAGTTTGGGAATTGCAGCTCGTTATTCGCTGTTCGCAGTTCGCAGTTTGCACTTCACAGTTTGCCGTTCGCAGTTTGCAGTTCACATGTTACAGTCATAAGTTTGTAGTTCGCAGTTTGCAGTGTGCAGTTCGGAGTTTTAATATCGCGGTTCACAGTTTGCTGGTTTCAGTTCGCAGTTTGCAGTTAGCCGTTTGTAGTTCGCAGTTCGCAGTTTTAAAATCGCGGTTCACAGTTCGCTGGTTTCAGTTCGCAGTTTAAATATCGCAGTTTGCAGTTGGCAGTTCGAAGTTTGCCGTTCGCAGTTTGCTGTTTGAAGTTTGTGGTTTACGATTTCGGTTTGCAGTTAGTTAGCAGTGTGATGTTCGCAGTTCGCAGTTTGCGAATTGCCGTTTGCGATTTGCGGATTGCGAATTGCAATTTCCAGTTTTCTTTTTGTAATTTAAATTTTGCAGTTTGCAATTCGTAGTTTGGTGTACAAAGCTTGTTGTATGTGGATTGTGGGTTGTGGTATGTATTTTAGGCAATTAGGTAGACAAGCTATTAGGCAGGCAATTAAGCAGTTAATTAGGTAGGCAAATAGGCAGATAATTAGGCAGGCAATTAAGCAGGCAAATAGGCAGGTAATTCGGCAGACAATTAGGCAAGCAATTAGGCAGACAATAAGGCAGGCAATTAGGCAGATCATTAGGCAGGCATTTATGCAGTTAATTAGGCAGGCAATTAGGCAGGCAATTAGGCAGGCAATTAGGCAGGCAATTAGGCAGTTAATTAGGCAGGCAATTAGGCAGGCAATTAGGCAGGTAGTTCGGCAGAAAATTAGGCAAGCAATTAGGCAGGCAATAAGGCAGATAATTAGGCTGCCAATAAGGCAGTTAATTAGACAGTTAAATAGGCAGGCAATTAGGCTGTTAATTAGGCAGGCAATTAAACAGTTAACTAGGCAGGCAATTAGGCAGTTAATTAGGCAGGTAATTAGGCAGGCAATAAGGCAGGAAATTAGGCAGTTAATAAGGCAGAAAATAAGGCAGTTAAATAGGCAGGCAATTAGGCACTTAATTAGGCAGTTAATTAGGTGGCAATTAGGCAGTTTATTAAGCAGGCAATAGAGCAGGCAATTAGGCAGGCAATAAGGTAGTTAATTAGGCAAACAACTAGGCAGGCAATAATGCAGGTTTTAGGTAGTTAATTAGGCAGGTAATTAGGCAGTTAATTAGGCAGGCAATTAGACAGTTAATTAGGCAGTTAATTAGGTGGCAATTAGGCAGTTAATTAGGCAGGCAATAGAGCAGGCAATTAGGCAGGCAATAAAGTAGTTAATTAGGCAAGCAATTAGGCAGGCAATAATGTAGGTATTTAGGTAATTAATTATGCAGGCAATTAGGCAGATAATAAGGCAGGCAATTAGGCAATTATTTAGGCAGGCAATTAGGCAGGCAATTAAGCAGGCAATTAAGCAGGCTAAAAGGAAGTTAATTAGTCAGGCAATTAGGCAGGCAATTCGGCTGGTAATAGGCAGTTAATTGAGCAGGCAATTATGCAGGCAATAAGGCAATATATTAAGAAGTTAATTAGGCAGGCAATTTGGCAGGTAATTCGACAGGCAATTAGTCAGGCTATAAGGCAGGCACTTAGGGAGTTAATAAAGCAGTTAATAAGGCAGGCAATAAGCAGTTAATGAGGTAGGCAATAAGGCAGGCCATTAGGCAGTTAATTAAGCAGGCAATAAGGCAGTTAATTAAGCAGGCAATTAGGCAGTTAATAAGGCAGGCAATTATGAATTCAAATAGGCAGGCAATTAGGTAGGCAATTAGGCAGGCAAGCAATTAGGCAGGCAGGCAATTAGGCATGCATTTAAGCAGTTAATTGGGTAAGCAGGCAAATTGGCACGTAATTTGGCAGGCATTTGGCAGGTAATTAGGAAGGCGATTAGGCAGGCAATTAGGCTGGCAATAAGGCGGGCAATTAAGCAGTTAATAAGCAGGTAATTAGGCAGTTATTAAGGCAGGCAATTATAAAGTCAATTAGGCAGGCAAATAGGCAGGAAGGCAAGCAAATAGGTAAGCAATTAGGATAGCAAGCAATTAGATAGGCAGTAAGGCAGTTAATTAGGGAGGCAATTAGGCAAATATTAGGCAGCAATTAGGCAGTTAATTAGGCAGGCATTTAGGCAGGCAATTACGCAGGCAATAATGCAGGCAATTAGGCAGGATGGCAGGCAATTAGGTAGGCAATTAGTTAGGTAATTAGGCAGGCATGCAATTAGGCAGGCAGTAAGGCAGTTAATTAGGTAGGCAATTAGGCAGATAATTAGGCAGGCAATTAGGCAGTTAGTTAGGCAGGCAAATAGGCAGGCAATTAGGCAGGTAATTCGGCAGACAATTAGGCAAGCAATTAGGCAGGCAATTAGGCAGTTAATTAGACAGGAAGGCAGGCAATTAGGTAGGGAATTAGGCAGGCAAGCAATTAGGCAGGCAGTAAGGCAGTTAATTATGCAGTTAATTAGGCAGGCAATTAGGCAGTCAATTAGGCAGATAATTAGGCAGGCAATTAGGCAATTAATTAGGCAGTTAAATAGACAGGCAATTAGGCTGTAAATTAGGCAGGCAATTAGGCAGTTAATTAGGCAGGCAATAAGGCAGGAAATTAGGCAGTTAATTAGGCAGGAAATTAGGCAGTTAATTAGGCAGGCAATTAGACAGTTAATTAGGCAGGCAATTAGGCAGTTAGTTAGGCAGGCAATAGAGCAGGCAATTAGGCAGGCAATAAGGTAGTTAATTAGGCAAGCAAATAGGCAGGCAATAATGCAGGTATTTAGGTAGTTAATTAGGCAGGCAATTTAACAGATAATTAGGCAGGCAATTGGACAGGCAAGCAATTAGGCAGTTAATTAGGCAAGCAATTAGGTACACATTTAGGTAGATAATTAGGCCGGCAATTAGGCAATTAAGTAGGCAATCAGGCAGGCAATTAGGCAGTTAATTAGCCAGGCAATTAGGCAGTTAATTAGGCATGCAATTAGGCAGTTAATTAGGCCCTTAATTAGGCAGGCTATTTTGCAGGTAATTAGGCAGGCAGGCAATTAAGCAATTCATTAGGCAAGCAGGCAATTTGGCAGGTAATTAGTCAGGCAATTAGGAAGGCTATTAGGCAGTTAATTAGATAGGCAATTAGGCAGTTAATTAGATAGGCAATTAGGCAGTTAATTAGTCAGGCAAGTAGGCAGGTAATTAGGCACACAATTAGGTAGGTGATTAGGCAAGCAATTAGGCAGACAATTAGGCAGGCAATGAGGCAGGCAATTAGGCAGTAAATTAGGCAGGCAATTACGCAGGAATGTTCGCAGGAAATTAGGCAGGCAATTAGGCTGGCAGGCCATTAAGCAGGCAGGCAATTAGGCAGGCAGGTAATAAGGCAGACAATTAAGCAGTTAATTAGGCAGGCAAGAAATTTGGCTGTTAATTAGGCAGGCAATTAGGCATGCAATTAAGCAGGCAATTAGGCAGGCAATTAGGCAAGCAATTAGGCAGCAATTAGGCAGGCAATTAGATAGTTAAATAGGCAGGCAATTAGGCAGGCTTTTAGGCAGGCATTTAGGCAGTTAATTAGGCAGGCAATTAGGCAGTTAATTAGGCAGGCAAGTAGGCAGGTAATTAGGCAGTTAATTAGGCAGGCAATTAGGCAAGTAATTAGGCAGGCAATTGAGCAGGAAATTAGGCAGGCAAATATTCAGGCATTTAGGCAGGCAGGCAATTAGGCAGGCAGTAAGGCAGTTAATGAGGTAGGCAAATAGGCAGATAATTAGGCAGGCAATTAGGCAGGCAAATAGGCAGGTAATTCGGCAGACAATTAGGCAAGCAATTAGGCAGACAATAAGGTAGGCAATTAGGCAGATAATTAGGCAGGCAATTAGGCAGTTAATTAGGCAGTTAAATAGGCAGGCAATTAGGCTGTTAATTAGGCAGTTAAATAGGCAGGCAATTAGGCAGTTGATTAGACAAATAATTAGGCAGGCACTTAGGCAGTTAATTAGGCAGGCAATTAAGTAGGCAATCAGGCAGGCAATTAGGCAGTTAATTAGGCAGTTAATTAGGCAGGCAATTAGGCAGTTAATTAGGCAGGCAATTAGGCAGGCAAGCAATTAGGCAAGCAATTATGCAGGTAATTACGCAGGCAATAAGGCAGTTAATTAGGCCCCTAATTAGGCAGTCTATTAAGCAGGTAATTAAGCAGGCTGGCAATTAGGCAGGCAATTAGGCCCCTAATTAGGCAGGCTATTAAGCGGGTAATTAGGCAGGCAGGCAATTAGGCAGGCAATTAAGCAATTCATTAGGCAAGCAGGCAATTTGGCAGGTAATTAGTCAGGCAATTAGGAAGGCTATTAGGCAGTTAATTAGACAGGCAATTAGGCAGTTAATCAGGCAGGCAAGTAGGCAGTTAATTAGGCACGCAATTAGGTAGGTGATTAGGCAAGCAATTAGGCAGACAATTAGGCAGGCAATGAGGCAGGCAATAAGGCAGTAAATTAGGCAGGCAATTACGCAGGAATGTTGGCAGGAAATTAGGCAGGCAGGCAATTAGGCTGGCAGGCCATTAAGCAGGCAGGCAATTAGGCAGGCAGGTAATAAGGCAGACAATTGAGCAGTTAATTAGGCAGGCAAGCAATTTGGCAGGTAATTAGGCAGGCAATTAGGCATGCAATTAAGCAGGCAATTAGGCAGGCAATTAGGCAGTTGATTAGGCAGGCAATTAGGCAAGCAATTAGGCAGCAAATTGGCAGGCAATTAGATAGTTAAATAGGCAGGCAATTAGGCAGGCTTTTAGGCAGGCATTTAGGCTGTTAATTAGGCAGGCAATTAGGCAGTTAATTAAGCAGGCAAGTAGGCAGGTAATTAGGCAGTTAATTAGGCAGGCAATTAGGCAAGTAATTAGGCAGGCAATTGAGCAGGAAATTAGGCAGGCAAATATTCAGGCATTTAGGCAAGCAGGCAATTAGGCAGGCAGTAAGGCAGAGAATTAGGCAGGCAATTAGGCAGTTAATAAGGCAGGCAATTTGGCAGGCAATTAGGCAGTTAATTAGGCAGGCAAATAGGCAGGCAATAAGATAGGAAATTAGGCAGCTAATTAGGCAGGAAATTAGGCAGTTAATTAGGCTGGCAATTAGACAAAATTATTACGCAGGCTATTAGGCTGGCAATAAGGCAGGAAATTAGGCAGTTAATTAGGCAGGAAATTTGGCAGTTAATTAGGCAGGCAATTAGACAGTTAATTAGGCAGTTAATTAGGTGGCAAGTAGGCAGTTTATTAGGCAGGCAATAGAGCAGGCAATTAGGCAGGCAATAAGGTAGTTAATTAGGCAAGCAACTAGGCAGGCAATAATGCAGGAAATTAGGCAGTTAATTAGGCAGGAAATTATGCAGTTAATTAGGCAGGCAATTAGACAGTTTATTAGGCAGTTAATTAGGCAGTTAATTAGGCAGGCAATTAGGCAGGCAATTAAGGAGTCAATTAGGCAGCTAATTAGGCAAGCAATAAGGAAAGCAATTAGGCAGGAATTTACTTAGGCAGGCAGGCAATTAGGAAGGCTATAAGGCAGTTAATTAGGCAGTTTATTAGGCTTTGCAATTAGGCAGTTAATTAAACAGGCAATTAGGCAGGCAATTAGGCAGGCAGGCAATTAGGCAGGTAGGCAATTAGGCAGGAATTAGGCAGATAAGTGGCAGGCAATTAGGCAGATAAGTGGCAGGCAATTAGGCAGGCAATCAGGCAGGCAAATAGGCAGGCAGTTAGGCAGGTAATTAGGTAGGCAATTGAGCAGGAAATTAGGCAGGCAATTATGCAGGCATTTAGGCAGGCAGGCAATTTGGCAGGCAGTAAGGCAGAGAATTAGGCAGGCAATTAGTCTGGCAATTAGACAAGCAATTAAGCAAGCAATTAGGCAGTTTATTCAGCAGGAAATTAGTCAGGCAATTAGGCAGTTAATTAGGCAGGAAATTAGGCAGTTAATTAGGCAGGCAATTAGGCAGTTAATTAGGCAGGCAATTAGGCAGTTAATTAAGCAGGCAATTAGGCAAGCAATTAGGCAGGCAGGAAATTAAGGAAAAAGTCAGGCAAATAGGCAATTAATTAGTTCGCATATCGCAGTTTGCGTTAGAATGTATATGGTATGCGAATTGCGTTTTGCGGTTCGCAGTTTCAGTTGCAGTTTGAAGTTCCCAGTTCGCAAATCGCAAATTGTCGTTTGCTGATTTCGGTTTTCGGTTTGTGGTTTATGGTTTGTGGTTCGCTGATTGCCGTTTTCAGTTCGCATTTGCAGTTCGTAGTATGAAGTTAGCAGTTTTTCAGTTCGCAGCTTGCAATTCGCAGTGCGCAAATACGCATTTGGCGTTTTTGTAGTTTGCAATTTGCAGTTTTACTTTTTGCGGTATGCAGCTTGTAGTTCGCTGTTCGCAGTTCGCAGTTTGCACTTTGCATTTTGCAGTTCGCAGTTTGCAGTTCTCATGTAAGCGTCAAAAGTTTGTAGTTTGCAGGTTGCAGTTCGCAGTTTGCAGTGTGCAGTTCGGAGTTTGTTTTGGCTGTTAGTAGATTTGAATTTCGCAGTTTTCCATTCGCACATTTTAGTTGCAGTTTGCAGTTAGCAGTTAGGAGTTTAATGTTTGCAGTTTGCAGATCGCAATTTGCAGTTGCAGTTGTCAGTATGCAGTTTGCAGTTATTACTGTGTAGTTTACGGTTTGTGGTTTGCGGTCTGCGGTTTGCGGTTTGCAGTTCGCTTTTTGCAGTTTGCAGTTCGCATTTCGCATTTCTCATTTTTCAGTTCGTTTTTCGCAAGTTCGAATATCGCAGTTTGCAAATTGTTAATTGCGGTTTCCATTTTGCGGTTTCCGTTTGCAGTTTTCAGTTTTTTGTTCGAGTTTGCGGTATGTGGTTTACGTGTTGCAGTTGTAGTTTTCATTTTGATATTTGCAGTTCGCAGTTCGCAGATAGTAGTTCTTAGTTTGCAGTTTACAGTTTTCAATTTGCAGTTAGCAATTTGCTGTTTGAATTTTGTGCTTTGCGTTTGCGGTTTGCTGTTCGCAATTGCAGTTTGCAATAGTTTGTAGGTCGCAGTTTGGAGTTCACAGTTTGCAGTTCACAGTTAGCAGTTTGCTGTTTGAAGTTTGTGGTTTGCGGATGTCGGTTTGCGGTTTACGAATCGCAGTTTGCAGTTCGCAATTAGCACCAAGCAGTTCGTAGTTAGCCGTTTACAGTTCGCAGGTTGCAGTTAGCAGTTTGATGTTCGCATTTCGCTTTTCGCACATCGCAGTTCTGAGAATGCAGTTTGCAGTTCGCAATTGTTAGTTCGCAGTTCAAAGTTTGCAGTTAGCAGTGCGTTGTTCTCAGTTTGCAGTTCACAGTTTTCTGTTCGCAGTTCTCAGTTTGCAATTCGTAGTTTACTGTTCAGAGTTCGTAGGTTCGCTTTATGCAGTTTGTAGTTCGCAGTTGGGATTTGCAGTTTGTAGTTTGCTGTTTAAATTTTGTGCTTTGCGGTTTGCAGTTCGCTTTTTGCAGTTTGCAGTTCGCATTTCGCATTTCTCATTTTTCAGTTCGTTTTTCGCAGGCAATTAGGCAATTAGGCAATTAATTAGGCAGTTAAATAGACAGGCAATTAGGCTGTAAATTAGGCAGGCAATTAGGCAGTTAATTAGGCAGGCAATAAGGCAGGTAATTAGGCAGTTAATTAGGAAGGAAATTAGGCAGTTAATTAGGCAGGCAATTAGACAGTTAATTAGGCAGGCAATTAGGCAGTTAGTTAGGCAGGCAATAGAGCAGGCAATTAGGCAGGCAATAAGGTAGTTAATTAGGCAAGCAAATAGGCAGGCAATAATGCAGGTATTTAGGTAGTTAATTAGGCAGGCAATTTAACAGATAATTAGGCAGGCAAGCAATTAGGCAGTTAATTAGGCAAGCAATTAGGTACACATTTAGGTAGATAATTAGGCCGGCAATTAGGCAATTAAGTAGGCAATCAGGCAGGCAATTAGGCAGTTAATTAGCCAGGCAATTAGGCAGTTAATTAGGCATGCAATTAGGCAGTTAATTAGGCCCTTAATTAGGCAGGATATTTTGCAGGTAATTAGGCAGGCAGGCAATTAAGCAATTCATTAGGCAAGCAGGCAATTTGGCAGGTAATTAGTCAGGCAATTAGGAAGGCTATTAGGCAGTTAATTAGATAGGCAATTAGGCAGTTAATTAGATAGGCAATTAGGCAGTTAATTAGTCAGGCAAGTAGGCAGGTAATTAGGCACACAATTAGGTAGGTGATTAGGCAAGCAATTAGGCAGACAATTAGGCAGGCAATGAGGCAGGCAATTAGGCAGTAAATTAGGCAGGCAATTACGCAGGAATGTTCGCAGGAAATTAGGCAGGCAATTAGGCTGGCAGGCCATTAAGCAGGCAGGCAATTAGGCAGGCAGGTAATAAGGCAGACAATTAAGCAGTTAATTAGGCAGGCAAGAAATTTGGCTGTTAATTAGGCAGGCAATTAGGCATGCAATTAAGCAGGCAATTAGGCAGGAAATTAGGCAGTTGATTAGGCAGGCAATTAGGCAAGCAATTAGGCAGCAATTAGGCAGGCAATTAGATAGTTAAATAGGCAGGCAATTAGGCAGGCTTTTAGGCAGGCATTTAGGCAGTTAATTAGGCAGGCAATTAGGCAGTTAATTAGGCAGGCAAGTAGGCAGGTATTAGGCAGTTAATTAGGCAGGCAATTAGGCAAGTAATTAGGCAGGCAATTGAGCAGGAAATTAGGCAGGCAAATATTCAGGCATTTAGGCAGGCAGGCAATTAGGCAGGCAGTAAGGCAGTTAATGAGGTAGGCAAATAGGCAGATAATTAGGCAGGCAATTAGGCAGGCAAATAGGCAGGTAATTCGGCAGACAATTAGGCAAGCAATTAGGCAGACAATAAGGTAGGCAATTAGGCAGATAATTAGGCAGGCAATTAGGCAGTTAATTAGGCAGTTAAATAGGCAGGCAATTAGGCTGTTAATTAGGCAGGCAATTAGGCAGTTAATAAGGCAGGAAATTAGGCAGGAAAATAGGCAGTTCATTAGCAGGCAATTAGGCAGTTAATAAGGCAGGCAATTATGAAGTCAATTAGGCAGGCAAGGAATTAGGCAGGCAATTAGGCAGTTAATTAGGCAGGCAATTATGCAAATAATTAGGCAGGCAATTAAGCAGGCAATTAGGCAGGCTATAAGGCAGTTAATTAGACAGGCAATAAGGTAGGCAATTAGGCAAGCAATTAAGCAGTTAATAAGGCAGGCAATTAGGTAATTAATTAGGCAGGCAATTAGGCAGGAAATTAGGCAGTTAATTAGCAGGCAATTATGAAGTCAATTAGGCAGGCAATTAGGCAGTTAATTAGGCAGGCAATTAATCAGATAATTAGGCAGGCAATTATGCAATTAATTAGGCAGGCAATTAGGCAGGCATTAGGCAGGCAATTAGGCAGGCAATTAGGCAGTTAATAAGGTTGGCAAATAAGCAGGCAATTAGGCAGACAAGTAGGCAATTAATTATGCAAGAAATTACATTGTAAATTAGGCAGTCAATTAGGCAGTTATTTAGGCAGGCAATTATGCAGGCTTTTAAGCGGGAAATTAGGCAGGCAATTAGGCAGGCAGGCAATTAGGCAGGCAGGCAATTAGGCAGACAGGCAATTAGGCAGGAAATTAGGCAGGCAATAAGAAAGGCAATTAGGCTGGCAATTAGACAGGCAATTAGGCAAGCAATTAGGAAGTTCATTAGGCAGGCAATAAGGCAGTTAATTAGGCAGGCAATTAGGCAGTTAATTAGGCAGGCAATTATGCAGGCAATTAGGCAGGCAATAAGGCAGAGAATTAGGCAGGCAATTAGCCAGTTAATTAAGCAGGCAATTAAGCAGTTAATAAGGCAGGAAATTAGGAAGGCAATTGAACAGGCATTTAGGCAGGCAGGCAGGCAATAAGGCAGGCAATTAGGCAAGCTATTTGGCAGTCAATTAGGCAGTTTATTTTTCAGGCAATTAGGCAAGTAATTAAGCAGGCAATTAAGCAGTTAATTAAAGAAGCAATTAGGCAGGCAGGCAATTAGGAATGCAATTAAGCAGTTTATAAGGTATGCAGGCAATTCGGCAGGTAATAAGGCAGACAATTACACATCAATTAGGCAAGCAATTAGGCAGATAATTAGGCAGGCAATTAGGCAGTTAATTAGTCAGGCAATTAGGCAGGCAATTAGGCAGTTAATTAGGCAGGCAATTAAACAGGCAATTAGGCAGGAAATTAGGCATTTGATTAGGCAGGCAATTAGCCAGTTAATTAGGCAGGCAATTAGGCAGGCAATTAGGCAGTTAATTAGGAAGGCAATTAGGCAGGCAATTAGGCAGGCAATTAGGCAGGCAATTAAGCAGTTAATTAGGCTAGCAGGCAATTTGGCAGGCATTTAGGCAGGCAATTAGGCAGGCAATTAGGCAGTTAATTAGGCAGGCAATTAGGCACAGTTAATTAGGTAGGTAATTATGCACGCAATTAGGTAGTTAATAAGGCAAGCAATTAGGCAGTTAATATGGCAGGCAATTAGGCAGGCAATTAAGGAGGCAATTATACAGTTAATTAAGCAAGCAATAAGGAAAGCAATTAGGCTGGAAGTTACTTACGCAGGCTATTAGGAAGGCTATAAGGCAGTAAATTAGGCAGTTTATTAGGCGTTGCAATTAGGCAGTTAATTAAACAGGCAATTAGGCAGACAATTAGGCAGGAATTAGGCAGATAAGTGGCAGGCAATTAGGCAGGCGATCAGGCAGGCAAATAGGCAGGCAGTTAGGCAGGTGATTAGGCAGGCAATTGAGCAGGAAATTAGGCAGGCAA
>NW_026963169.1:0-16634 GCF_032445375.1 Bacillus rossius redtenbacheri | reverse complement strand
ACCTAGACTGATCTACCACCAGTACCAGGGTATATATCATCAACTGGTATGACATCATGTCCGCCATCTTATCTTCATCCGCTGGAGACCACCATCTTGTTTTCGTCTGCTAGAGTGTGCCGATACCATGTAGTATAATTATCTGGTCACCACACCTTTGACCTTGGCCTTGAACTTTGACATTGACCTTGAACTTTGACCTTGACCTTGAAATTTGACCTTGACCTTCAACTTTGACCTTGACCTTGAAATTTGACCTTGACCTTGACATTTGACCTTGGCCTTGAAATTTGACCTTGACCTTGAAATTTGACCTTCACCTAGAACTTTGACCTTTACCTTGAAATTTGACCTTGACCTTGAAATTTTACTTTGACCTTGAAATTTTACTTTGTCCTTGAAATTTGACTTTGTCCTTGTCGAACATAATGGATCCGACATTTTATGTTCAGTACATGCTACCAGGAGCGACCACCTGCTGGAGTACGCCATATTGTGTGTGTACTTGTATTATAGAGTACATTTCCATCTGTATAATTTTATTCTAACCCGCTACAGTGCAGTAATCATTTATTATGGAGGTGTCCCCCCGCCATCTTGAAATTCGGCCGCCATCTTGAAATCATGTAATAATGTAGCTAGAAAAGCGGGAAAAAAATCCAAAATTCATTAAATAAATTAGTAATCCATATAATGATTGATTGTATCGACTTAGGTCCTTGGTTCGATCCCTGGCCGATACAAAACAACTTTAATTTAAAAAAAATACTAAAAAAGTGTTAGGTTTGAGAAAATAAAAACACCACAAGTTCTTTTAAAAAAATTTATTACTTAAATTCAATACACTACTACAAGTACAAAAAACACTGACAAATTACCAAAGCCTCGGGGATTCCTCGATTCAAACAGTCTTCTTATTGTACGGACTAAGCCTTTTACATAACTTTAAATGTCTATCCGATCCGTTCATCACCACAGCCAGAGACGGACTGAAGTTCATAGCAATTATATAGTCTCATTAGCCGGTACAACACATGAGTCAAATCAATAACCATGTTCATTATACGTCTCGGAGCATTTTTTATAATGACGATGTAAGCTATCGAGACGTGAAATTAGTTTATTGCACTTATTGCACTGAAATTGTATTCTTTGAACATTATTAGAACAACCGCTTCTTTCATGTCTGCAAGCATTTGAGGTGATAGTAAATGATGCACCACAGTTTTTGCACTGATGCGAAGTACGCTCTTCATTAATTGAAGTATTCAATGCTGATGAAACTTCAGCTGATGGTGGAACAGCACATATCGAAGTCTCCTCCAGTGTTGTCAGAGGCGTTGCCAACGGGATCTGCACCTTCTCCGTCGTAGCTGTCGTAAAGGTTCCCGTAGACGATGGTACAACCTCCGAGTTCGACGTTAAAGTCGGTAAAGATGCCATCGAAGTCTCAAGAACAGGCAATTACGCGATTTATGCACCAGATTAAACAAACTAGGTGATCCTTACACCGCCGACGTCAGTAACAAACTGAGCGTCCTGCTGTCTAGGACTCGCTTATATACATTAACCGGTTTGAACAATATGCTAGTCAAATCAAGAACCTTTTACAATAATACTAGAGTCAAAACAACATTAAAAATAGAAGGACCATCAACGAAAAGGCAGCACATTTGGAAGCACCGACAACGAAAAGGCAGCACATTTGGAAGCACCGACAACGAAAAGGCAGCACATTTGGAAGCACCGACAACGAAATGGCAGCACATTTGGAAGCACCGACTACGAAAAGGCAGCACATTTGGAAGCACCGTCATCGAAAAGGCAGCACATTTGGAAGCACGGACAACGTAAAGGCAGCACATTTGGAAGCACCGACAACGTAAAGGCAGCACATTTGGAAGCACCGACTACGAAAAGGCAGCAAATTTGGAAGCACCGTTATCGAAAAGGCAGCACATTTGGAAGCATTGTCAACGTAAAGGCAGCACATTTGGAAGCATCCACAACGTTAAGGCAGCACATTTGGAAGCACCGACAACGATAAGGCAGCACATTTGGAAGCACCGACAACGAAAATGCAGTACATTTGGAAGCACCGACAACGAAAAGGCAGCACATTTGGAAGCACCGACAACGAAAAGGCAGCACATTTGGAAGCACCGACAACGAAAAGGCAGCACATTTGGAAGCACCGACTACGAAAAGGCAGCACATTTGGAAGCACCGACTACGAAAAGGCAGCACATTTGGAAGCACCGACAACGAAAAGGCAGCACATTTGGAAGCACCAACAACGTAAAGGCAGCACATTTGGAAGCACCGACAACGAAAAGGCAGCACATTTGGAAGCACCGACAACGAAAAGGCAGCACATTTGGAAGCACCGACAGCGAAAAGGCAGCACATTTGGAAGCACCGACAACGAAAAGGCAGCACATTTGGAAGCACCGCCAACGAAAAGGCAGCACATTTTGGATGCATCATCGAATAAGGAAGCACATTTGGAAGCTCCATCAACTAAAAAAGGCAAAAAGGAAGCACAAGTTACGAGATCTAAGTCTTAGTAAGAAATCATAATACAAGAAATAAAAACATTACATTCTTATAATTTAAATTATTTATTTTATTGCTTTACATTATACAAATGCAAGTAAAACAAGTCAATATTGTATGTAGCCAGCATTCCTCAGTTCCTTGAGTATGAAGGATATTTCTTTGATGCACGAATAGTTTCCTGCACAAAGCGAACCATGTAGAAGTCTTAGCCGGTCAACCAATATGTTTGGATCTTTCCATGATGTGTAATCATTCTCTTCTACCACCATCTTCCTTGCACCTTTATAATAAATATTATGATCTCTGGTGTCTTCCATTTTACCACCAACCTCAGGGTAACTTTCATGTTTGAGACGGTGATCATCACAAGCTTGATCAGATTTATTTAATATATCACGTCGTTTCCATCGTTTCGGTCTCAGGACACCGCCACATTCTTCGATCTTGGCAGCTTTAGGTGCTTCATCATAGTCTATGTCTTTGTCAACAGCCTCAGAGTCACTGTAACAATCACCGTAGAAGGAATCGTTTTCACCCAATTTACCGTAATAATTCGATGTTGATGATGTTGAAGTGTCTTCATCGTCTTCATGCTTCCTTTTTAGGAGTCCATCATTTTTACAAAGTAGGAAAGATCTACTTGAATTCGGCTGGAATATATTCTCACTTTTCACGTTAAGGATTCTTCCACTGTCTTCATTCTTCCGTAAATCATCAACCTTCTTCAATTTAAGTTCTTTGTCGAGATCGGAAGAGCCAAGAAAATTATTGTCGTAATGCAGATCACTCTTCCTTAGGCTAGTAGATTCATCGTTGTCCTCTAGCTTGTACGCAGGCTTGGCGCTACAAGTTCTACCATGTCTTTTTAGGCTCTCTCTCCGCGTAAACGACTTGCTACATCGAACACAACTTATCATATTGCGCAGTGGATTTTTAACACAGTAGGAGTGACGAAGGGGTACTGGACCAATGTAAACATTGAAATGTAAACACAGCGCCAGTACCCCCATGGGCGCCGCCATCTTGTCACGTGGGCGCCGCCATTGTTGTTGACATCGGCTACCAGGGCGCGCCACCGTCGCCGCCACTGGACGCCGCCATTGTTGTTGACATTGGTTACCAGGGCGCGCCGGTAGGCCGCCATCTTAGTTCAGCCTTTAGTTACCGGAGCGCGCCACCGTCGCTCCGAAGGCGGGAATTGTATACAAAAAAACCTGGGCACTGGGTGGATTCGATCCCGGGGACGCACCAACGTCGTGGTCAGGAGGCAGGCGCCTTGACCACTAGACCAGGGAACCTGATGAAGTATGGGGAATTAAATAACGAACATATGCTTTAAAGAAGCTATGCTTAAAAGAAGCTATGTCTTTAAAATTTCGAAAAGCAAACGCCATGTCTTTAAAAAAGTATGCCTATAGACCCCACCACTCCACAATCGCCGCCATGTTTAAATTTCGAAAAAATATGCTTAAATTCGAAAAAATAAAATATCGCTATGCCTATAGACCCCCACCACATTTCGAAAATAACCCGCCATGTTTCAGTATGCTTAAAGCCGCCATATTAGCTATGACTAAAGAAACATAACCTCAAAAATCCCGCGCAGAGAGAGCGAGATGTTGCCCGCTGGAGCGTCACTCGTAAACTGCGCAATCATAATCCCCACAACATATTATAAACATATTAATGTCTTTAAAAAAAATGCTTTAAGTAATAAGCATAGTTAAAATCCATAATATTGTGTAAAAAAACGTGTTAAGCATTACGTTACGCCGAGTAAAATAAATAATAAGCATAGTTAAAAGTTTTAATAATATTAAGCATATTTAAAAACACTTTGTAGTAATTGGCTCTCGACCAATGTGTTAAGCATTACAAACGCCGTGCTGGAAACCTCGCTCGTGCGACCAGGAATGTGTTTACCTGCTGGGTGACAGTGAAAGTGGTTACCACAGAAAACAAGGTCAGGCCATCGCTGCCTACAGGAAAGGAGCAAGCACAAGGAATATACAGAGGTGGAAATATAATCCCCACATCATAATATAAGCATAATAAAGGCGCCATGTTGTATGCCTAAAACCCCCGCCATACCTATGCCGCCATGATGTAAGCTTAAAACACACACACACACACCCAAGTATGCCTAAAAGAAACCCCCGCCATACTATGTATGCCCAAACCGCCAAATTAAAATTTCCAATAGCCATATTTAAATTTGGAAAATAACCCGCCATGTTTAAATATCGAAAAGCAAATACCGCAACCCCACCACCCAGCATATGTTTAAAACAAACACCACCATAATAGCTATGACGAAATACCTGAGAGAAACATAACCTCAAAAAAGCGCCATACTAGCTATGTCTACCCCACCCCACCACCACCAGTATGCTTAAAACAAACACCACCATACTAGCTATGACTAAATACCCGTAGCAACATAACCTCAAAAATGGCACCATACTAACTATGTCTACCCCACTCCCACCACCAGTATGCGTAAAAGCCCCGCCATACCAGCTATGACTAAAACAAACATAACCTCAAAAATCCCGCGCAGAGAGAGCGAGATGTTGTCCGCTGGAGCGTCACTCTTACACTGCGCAATTATAACCCCACACATCATATTATAAGCATAATAATTTTTAAAAAAATGCTTTAAGTAATAAGCATAATCAAATTATATAATATTAGGATAGCATAGTTAGGACCCCTGCAGTTAACACGTAGCGTTAAGTAATTAGCTGCGGCACGATTGACATAAGTTACCGAGGTAATAAAAAAAAATAGCAAATAAGCATACATAAAATAAAAAAACTCACCGGAACGCACCCCACCCACCCCGGCGATATGTAACAAATAAAAACGCAGACGAAAAGATATACTAAAAAATAGTAACACCTATGTACGCCGTGTAGAGTGCAATCCACACAACCGACAGCATTTAACGATAAGTAAACTTATAAAATATATTACAAAGCGGGAGCGGCCCGCTCACGAATATGTTTTAGTGTTATAAGCATAGGTAAAACTTAAAAGTACGTAAAGAAAGTTAAGTATTAAGCATAGTTACTATTATTGTACGTCAAGTAAAAAATAAATATTATACAAACAATGTGTAGTAATCGGCTCTCGGCCAATGTGTTAAGCATTAAAAACGCCGTGCTGAGAGCCCCGCTCGTGCGACCAGGAATGTATTAAGGGACCCCTGCAGTTAACACGTAGCGTTCAGTAATGAAAAAATAAAATGTAGCTGCGGCAATATCGTCAGAAACAAATTACGTATGTAACCGAGGTAATAAAAAAAACTATAGGTGCCACCCCCACTCCTAGTATGCTTAAAACACCCACCCCCACAAGTATGCCTAAAAGAAACCCCAACCATACTAGCTATGCCTAAATCATTTGCAGCCATGCTTAAAAACCCCCGCCATACTGGCTAAGACTAAATGGAGTGCCACATATACACACCGACATCTTTAATGTCACAGAGGAGAGCGAGAAACGTAACGTAAAATATGCTTGAAGTAATAAGCATAGTTAAAATTTATAATATTGTAAATACATAAAAATAAGCATAGTTAAAAAAACCGTAGATCACCATTTAATAGTACTGGACCAGATAACATATGCCATAGCGATAGCATGAATAAGCATAGTTAGGACCCCTACAGTCAACACGTAGCGTTCAGTAATTAGCTGCGGCACGATCGTCAGAAACAAATTACGTATGTTACCGAGGTAATAAAAAAAATAGCAAATAAGCATACATAAAAAAAACTCACCGGAACGCATCCCGCCCACCCCGGCGACTTGTAACAAATATAAATAAACGTTGAACAAACGACCGTGTAGGGGAGCTGTAAGCCTGTTCGCGCACCGCAAATAAGCATACATAAAGGAAAAACTCACCGGAATACACCCACTCCAACACGGCGACGTGTAATTAAAAATAAAAACGCAGACGAAAAGAGATATTAAAAATAGTAACACCTATGTACGCCGTGTAGACAACCGACAGCGAATAACGATAAGTAAATTTATAAAATATATTACAAAGCGGGAGCGCACGTCTGTAGTCCGTAGACGCACTCCTCGAACTGTTTTCAAATTCCCGGTGCGACGAAAAGAAAGCTGTTTGTCGACCCTGGCCCGCCGCGTGCTATAGTAGTTTGCAGCAGATTTCACGGAACACAATAAAAAACGTACAGCCCAGTGATACATGAAACCGCCGAATGCATGTGAAAAAAAAACTACCATAAATAACAAAAAAAAAATTAAAACATAACAAAAACAATCAAAATGCACTCACAAACGCAATACAGCGCAATGCAGTGAAAACTCCCATGAAATAATAAAATCGCTTATTGAGACACCATGATGCAAAGAGTAAAAAATCCCTATACGTAAAATAAAACAAACGCGAAACTTTAAAAAAATCTATCTATGAGAACAATATTATAAAAATACCACACTCTCCAACACACCAAATGACACGGCCCGATAAATGACAACACAAATAAATATCAATAACCATAAATACCTACATAATCAAAATATGTTATTAAGCAACCGAAAAATACACTACAACCCACATAAGACCTCGCGAACGAACGGCACAACACCAGAGACAAAACATGCTATTCCCATTTGTTAAAAAGACGCAAATACGAGTCTGTAGTGCTAGCCCAGCTAGTATACATTCATTAATAAATAAAATCGGTTATAGTATTTGTGTAGTCATTAAATAGGAAGTATAAAGTGATATTGCCACAAGACGTTATTAAAAATATAGTAATAAAGTGTATGTATAGTTATTAAATAATAATATATGTAAGTAAAACGTGTTATACCCTAAACTAAATACCTGCAGGTTTATACAGTCAAACTTTGTAGGAATATAAACATAAGTCGTTTGAACGGTCTGTGTAATACAAATGCTTATCATCAGCTCTGAGTAATTTGTCCTTCATATAAGAAAACATAGCATGTTATTCTAATAAACTATGTATCATTATAAAATAGTTATACCATCGTTAATAAATAATCATACAAACAAACATTAACAGCTATCCATCCTTCCCTTTCACTCATGACATAGTGTGTGGTGTTCTAAATAAGGAGTGAAAGAATATTATATGAGTCATGTTGTAAATGCTTATAAGATTATTGTTAACTTTCCATCAAGGCTAGATAAAAAACAATCTCTATATATGGTAGATGAATAAACAGAGACCAACTATAGACTTCATACTAGTAAATAATAATTAAGGATATATCGGGGTAAATAAAATAAATAACCTATATAAATACACCCAATAAGCATAGGAAGCTCTGGCGTTAATAACAAAACGTAAAATAAAAGGTTACTGGTTCAGGTAAGAATATATATTCTACTACAATGCATTCCATTAAGCATAAGAAGCACTATAATCCCATTCCGACGAAACCAGAATAGAACACACCAGTAATGTTCGTGAAAGAACACACGATGATATTCATACTAATAACCACTTAGCCAAAATCGTTTGCAGAATAACAGACATAGCAATTCCATGTCTCAAACACCACATCGCTTCGGCGATAGTCCAGAAAACACAAAAATTATATCTGCCTTCCCCAAGAGACCGCCACAGTCGCCTCGGCGAACCTCGTGAGGTCACCAGTAAGTAACGTTCACTTGCCGGAGGGGCAGACGGTAATAACACACACGCAGCCACCCCCGAAAAAAAGCCTCCAACAAGAAAAAAACAATATATCAAAATATCTAAAACAACAAGGATGCCTTGCAAACTATTAATTACACCACCCATACCTTTAAACTAAGTAACGTGAACGACGAAGCCCGACAACGACTTTCAAGTGACAAGGAGTAAAGAAGGAAATAATAATTACATGAAAGTAAACATGTGGTGTACGAATACTCATTGCCCACCAACTATGTACTACCTACTAGTGCTTATCCATGTATTGCCAGACATAAAATAACCAATTCTCTTCTATATAAAATATCTTTACATTAAAATAAACATAGTGTCAGGATAATACTAATAATAAGTATAGAAGTAACTGAAGCGTGTACACAAACAAAACTGTATAATTCTCATCATAAACGTTCCTTGAAATTCTACCATCACATATATAATCCTTTAATATTATCATAATATAGTTACCAGAAATAACAAGTCAACTCGAAAAAACCAAAACAACGCCTACAGGCATATTGCAACCTACATCGAAACGATCATAAGACTCAAACCCAGACACTTCATAAACCCACAGAGATGGTCAGGAGAAATTACATTTCATATACTACAGATGCTGTACTAAAAAGACACATGTATGCCAATAAGAACAGGTGTAACCGCCATAACTGAAAGTATTATATAAAAGAAACAATACAATAAATATCACAGCCTCAAAAAACATAAGACAGGAGAATGAACCAAAAGAGAAATTTCAAAAGTCTAAACTGAACAGAAAATTAGGTAAATATCGACGTAAACACATGAGAGTACAATTAAGTAGAAATATATATTTAAAAATTTAAAATACCTAGCGTAAAAAAAAAAAACGCATTCAGAAAGATCAGACATCGCTTCCCCAACACAAAATTTTCGATGGTAATAGTCACAATCCCTAATAACATACATGTGAAATAGAAAGAGTTAAAGACACAGACTTTAAAAAGAGAATCACTCGTTAAAGACGTGTAAAAGTTAAAGGACTAAGCTAAATGAATATAATGAAGCGTGCGACAAAACACGTTTCCTATACTAAATGTCACATCCCAAATAAATTAAATTCATTATTTAAAAGAAAAAGGTTATTTTTTTGTTCACCTAACCGAAATCTAAGTTTAAAAACCCACATGGAAGAGAGATTCCGCATTATAATTAAGTATATTGAAAGGAATTGCGAACTCTTGTTCGCACAAATCATTTTAATTATGTATGTTCGCACACAAGTTGAGAAAAAAATGGATTAGTGTAAGAAATTTGATGTTTGCTCAAGTGCTATGTAGTGACAAGAAACGATAAATACGGAATTATGTATATTTAGATACCAACCATACAATTATAACAATTTAAATAAGAAACATATAAAAAAAAACCCTCGGGTATGTCGTATATCTAGAACCATACTGTCACCACTAGTTGCCTGTACACATAATGAAGTAATAATAATAAAACATCCAGTGGTTACAAACATAAATATTACAAAAATATGCACTTAACAATGACTTAGGTTATCCAGAAGCATATAGATATAAATATACAATTAAAAAGCAAACCAAATTACCAATAATATGGAATCACTTCAAAAAGTAAACAAAGTTCAGTCATTACAAACACAGAAAGGTGAAAAAAACGCATCAGTAAGATGAGAGACCAATTCCCTCGCGGATGAAGGATGATAATCATTGCAGTAGCACACATTGTCCCACATATGTATCGAAACACAAGGTTAGATCGTAACACACACACACACACGACTTCCAGGATGTTTCCACCATCATGTTTGGAACCTTTATACTTATTTTAAATCTAAATTTACATTGATTAACAACGAGAACTGTAATATATAAACAACAGCACCGATAGTAGCTAAACACAACACACTTAATAGAATATTCTCCATCACTTTCACAAACCCATATAAAGACATTAAACTCTGCCGGCCACCGCAGCCCAGCACGAGTTGCCAGACGTGTCCTTCACAGACAGAAGGGGTTGCCATTGCGCAACCAATATGTAATTATTGTAAAAGACGCATCTAAAAAAATCAAACATGTACGTTAAACCAGGCTAGCAATCTCATAGTTTAAGTGAAAACAGGTCGGAAGACAACATGGTAACATAATATTAGCTATTCCTAAACCTTAAATACATACAATGTAAGAAATCGCACTAGCCAACTTAACACTCATATTCCACAAAACATAAGTTCACCGAGATACAATGACACACGAATATATGCATGAATGATAGATAAATACTATACAAGACACAAAGTTAAAAACATATTTATCAAAGTACCCTTTCAATACTAACCCAATGAAGCAGAAAATTCCATTACATCCCAAGCATTGTATATGAAAGTAAGCACATATCACAATTGAACTAGAAAAAATAAATATAAAAAAAAGCTAGCGAACACACAGACAAATATTCATCATAGCACCATTGGGTGGAAAGAAGATAGTAAGTACCATCAATTTCATCTCTACAGCCACATGCATTAAGAAAAAAAATATATATATATACTTTTATTAACCTCACAGGAATCTTTTAGTGTATAATCGTTGTGAAGCAAAATTAGGAGGATAAAATTACAATGTATTTAAAAAATAAATCTAATTACAACTATTAAAAAGTATGTGCGCTAACTCACAATTGTAAAACCATTAATGAAAAACCTACAAAACCTCTCTCTTCATATCTCTCTCTCTCTTTCTCTCTCACTCTTTATCTCTCTTATTCGCTCTATATACTGGTTGCGAAATTCCACGATTGATACAATTAACTTAGAGATAACCCCCACACCGATGCATTGTAACGTCAACTACATTCCGCTTTTGAGAGGGAAACTAGAGCAACTCGAGAACACTCGCAGGCTCACAGCAACGTCCGCCACATTTACACACAGAACTAACCACTCGTACCCACCGGATGGGATACGAACCCCGAGCAAAAGGCAAATACCTCCGCTTAAACACAATAACAAGTGATCTAAATATAGAACGATAGTGCTAACGCGAGCAAACACATTGGTTGAAAACTTTTTAGAGTAATGGAAAACAATACGCTCTTCAATTCTGTGTGTGTCAACTCTGGAAAATCATTACGTAGCGGCGGCAATATTTTACAACATCTTTTATAAAGAACCCTAAAGGAAAAATATCTCAAAGTAAACGATGAAAACAAAAAAACGTAGTATTTGTCGGTCGATGGTAGTGAAATAATGTGAGATAAAACATTAAAATAATGTTAAATAAATATATTAATTTTTACTATAAAATGAATCCACGTATAACCATAAGTTTTTGATAATAAATCAACAAATCAACATAGATTTAAATTAATTAAAAAGTTGTAATAATAAATTCTTAAATAAATTTATTTCCTTTAACAAATTAACATATAGGTTTCAATTAATAAAAAAAATAGTTTAATGCGAAATTCACCGACGTTTCGGTCGACATTGCAGTCGCCATCATCAGGAAGCAATTATCTACAAAGTAGTTGTAATAATAAATTCTTAAAATAAATTTATTTCCTTTAACAAATTAACATATAGGTTTCAATTAATTAAAAAAATAGTTTAATAATAAATTTTAAAATCTATTCATTTTTTTTATTATAACAGGACTCTGCTTTTAACCATTAGTTTTTGATAATTTTCAAAAAAATAAACATAAATTTACAAATAAACATAAATTTAATTATTAAAAAAATTAATTCATAACAATATTATTAAAAAAAATTTTGCGGCCGCAAAATTTTTTTTAATAATATTGTTATGAATTAATTTTTTTAATAATTAAATTTATGTTTATTTGTAAATTTATGTTTATTTTTTTGAAAATTATCAAAAACTAATGGTTAAAAGCAGAGTCCTGTTATAATAAAAAAAATGAATAGATTTTAAAATTTATTATTAAACTATTTTTTTAATTAATTGAAACCTATATGTTAATTTGTTAAAGGAAATAAATTTATTTTAAGAATTTATTATTACAACTACTTTGTAGATAATTGCTTCCTGATGATGGCGACTGCAATGTCGACCGAAACGTCGGTGAATTTCGCATTAAACTATTTTTTTTATTAATTGAAACCTATATGTTAATTTGTTAAAGGAAATAAATTTATTTAAGAATTTATTATTACAACTTTTTAATTAATTTAAATCTATGTTGATTTGTTGATTTATTATCAAAAACTTATGGTTATACGTGGATTCATTTTATAGTAAAAATTAATATATTTATTTAACATTATTTTAATGTTTTATCTCACATTATTTCACTACCATCGACCGACAAATACTACGTTTTTTTGTTTTCATCGTTTACTTTGAGATATTTTTCCTTTAGGGTTCTTTATAAAAGATGTTGTAAAATATTGCCGCCGCTACGTAATGATTTTCCAGAGTTGACACACACAGAATTGAAGAGCGTATTGTTTTCCATTACTCTAAAAAGTTTTCAACCAATGTGTTTGCTCGCGTTAGCACTATCGTTCTATATTTAGATCACTTGTTATTGTGTTTAAGCGGAGGTATTTGCCTTTTGCTCGGGGTTCGTATCCCATCCGGTGGGTACGAGTGGTTAGTTCTGTGTGTAAATGTGGCGGACGTTGCTGTGAGCCTGCGAGTGTTCTCGAGTTGCTCTAGTTTCCCTCTCAAAAGCGGAATGTAGTTGACGTTACAATGCATCGGTGTGGGGGTTATCTCTAAGTTAATTGTATCAATCGTGGAATTTCGCAACCAGTATATAGAGCGAATAAGAGAGATAAAGAGTGAGAGAGAAAGAGAGAGAGAGATATGAAGAGAGAGGTTTTGTAGGTTTTTCATTAATGGTTTTACAATTGTGAGTTAGCGCACATACTTTTTAATAGTTGTAATTAGATTTATTTTTTAAATACATTGTAATTTTATCCTCCTAATTTTGCTTCACAACGATTATACACTAAAAGATTCCTGTGAGGTTAATAAAAGTATATATATATATTTTTTTTTCTTAATGCATGTGGCTGTAGAGATGAAATTGATGGTACTTACTATCTTCTTTCCACCCAATGGTGCTATGATGAATATTTGTCTGTGTGTTCGCTAGCTTTTTTTTATATTTATTTTTTCTAGTTCAATTGTGATATGTGCTTACTTTCATATACAATGCTTGGGATGTAATGGAATTTTCTGCTTCATTGGGTTAGTATTGAAAGGGTACTTTGATAAATATGTTTTTAACTTTGTGTCTTGTATAGTATTTATCTATCATTCATGCATATATTCGTGTGTCATTGTATCTCGGTGAACTTATGTTTTGTGGAATATGAGTGTTAAGTTGGCTAGTGCGATTTCTTACATTGTATGTATTTAAGGTTTAGGAATAGCTAATATTATGTTACCATGTTGTCTTCCGACCTGTTTTCACTTAAACTATGAGATTGCTAGCCTGGTTTAACGTACATGTTTGATTTTTTTAGATGCGTCTTTTACAATAATTACATATTGGTTGCGCAATGGCAACCCCTTCTGTCTGTGAAGGACACGTCTGGCAACTCGTGCTGGGCTGCGGTGGCCGGCAGAGTTTAATGTCTTTATATGGGTTTGTGAAAGTGATGGAGAATATTCTATTAAGTGTGTTGTGTTTAGCTACTATCGGTGCTGTTGTTTATATATTACAGTTCTCGTTGTTAATCAATGTAAATTTAGATTTAAAATAAGTATAAAGGTTCCAAACATGATGGTGGAAACATCCTGGAAGTCGTGTGTGTGTGTGTGTGTGTGTGTTACGATCTAACCTTGTGTTTCGATACATATGTGGGACAATGTGTGCTACTGCAATGATTATCATCCTTCATCCGCGAGGGAATTGGTCTCTCATCTTACTGATGCGTTTTTTTCACCTTTCTGTGTTTGTAATGACTGAACTTTGTTTACTTTTTGAAGTGATTCCATATTATTGGTAATTTGGTTTGCTTTTTAATTGTATATTTATATCTATATGCTTCTGGATAACCTAAGTCATTGTTAAGTGCATATTTTTGTAATATTTATGTTTGTAACCACTGGATGTTTTATTATTATTACTTCATTATGTGTACAGGCAACTAGTGGTGACAGTATGGTTCTAGATATACGACATACCCGAGGGTTTTTTTTTTTATATGTTTCTTATTTAAATTGTTATAATTGTATGGTTGGTATCTAAATATACATAATTCCGTATTTATCGTTTCTTGTCACTACATAGCACTTGAGCAAACATCAAATTTCTTACACTAATCCATTTTTTTCTCAACTTGTGTGCGAACATACATAATTAAAATGATTTGTGCGAACAAGAGTTCGCAATTCCTTTCAATATACTTAATTATAATGCGGAATCTCTCTTCCATGTGGGTTTTTAAACTTAGATTTCGGTTAGGTGAACAAAAAAAATAACCTTTTCTTTTAAATAATGAATTTAATTTATTTGGGATGTGACATTTAGTATAGGAAACGTGTTTTGTCGCACGCTTCATTATATTCATTTAGCTTAGTCCTTTAACTTTTACACGTCTTTAACGAGTGATTCTCTTTTTAAAGTCTGTGTCTTTAACTCTTTCTATTTCACATGTATGTTATTAGGGATTGTGACTATTACCATCGAAAATTTTGTGTTGGGGAAGCGATGTCTGATCTTTCTGAATGCGTTTTTTTTTTTTTACGCTAGGTATTTTAAATTTTTAAATATATATTTCTACTTAATTGTACTCTCATGTGTTTACGTCGATATTTACCTAATTTTCTGTTCAGTTTAGACTTTTGAAATTTCTCTTTTGGTTCATTCTCCTGTCTTATGTTTTTTGAGGCTGTGATATTTATTGTATTGTTTCTTTTATATAATACTTTCAGTTATGGCGGTTACACCTGTTCTTATTGGCATACATGTGTCTTTTTAGTACAGCATCTGTAGTATATGAAATGTAATTTCTCCCTGACCATCTCTGTGGGTTTATGAAGTGTCTGGGTTTGAGTCTTATGATCGTTTCGATGTAGGTTGCAATATGCCTGTAGGCGTTGTTTTGGTTTTTTCGAGTTGACTTGTTATTTCTGGTAACTATATTATGATAATATTAAAGGATTATATATGTGATGGTAGAATTTCAAGGAACGTTTATGATGAGAATTATACAGTTTTGTTTGTGTACACGCTTCAGTTACTTCTATACTTATTATTAGTATTATCCTGACACTATGTTTATTTTAATGTAAAGATATTTTATATAGAAGAGAATTGGTTATTTTATGTCTGGCAATACATGGATAAGCACTAGTAGGTAGTACATAGTTGGTGGGCAATGAGTATTCGTACACCACATGTTTACTTTCATGTAATTATTATTTCCTTCTTTACTCCTTGTCACTTGAAAGTCGTTGTCGGGCTTCGTCCGTTCACGTTACTTAGTTTAAAGTATGGGTGGTGTAATTAATAGTTTGCAAGGCATCCTTGTTGTTTTAGATATTTTGATATATTGTTTTTTTCTTGTTGGAGGCTTTTTTTCGGGGGTGGCTGCGTGTGTGTTATTACCGTCTGCCCCTCCGGCAAGTGAACGTTACTTACTGGTGACCTCACGAGGTTCGCCGAGGCGACTGTGGCGGTCTCTTGGGGAAGGCAGATATAATTTTTGTGTTTTCTGGACTATCGCCGAAGCGATGTGGTGTTTGAGACATGGAATTGCTATGTCTGTTATTCTGCAAACGATTTTGGCTAAGTGGTTATTAGTATGAATATCATCGTGTGTTCTTTCACGAACATTACTGGTGTGTTCTATTCTGGTTTCGTCGGAATGGGATTATAGTGCTTCTTATGCTTAATGGAATGCATTGTAGTAGAATATATATTCTTACCTGAACCAGTAACCTTTTATTTTACGTTTTGTTATTAACGCCAGAGCTTCCTATGCTTATTGGGTGTATTTATATAGGTTATTTATTTTATTTACCCCGATATATCCTTAATTATTATTTACTAGTATGAAGTCTATAGTTGGTCTCTGTTTATTCATCTACCATATATAGAGATTGTTTTTTATCTAGCCTTGATGGAAAGTTAACAATAATCTTATAAGCATTTACAACATGACTCATATAATATTCTTTCACTCCTTATTTAGAACACCACACACTATGTCATGAGTGAAAGGGAAGGATGGATAGCTTTTAATGTTTGTTTGTATGATTATTTATTAACGATGGTATAACTATTTTATAATGATACATAGTTTATTAGAATAACATGCTATGTTTTCTTATATGAAGGACAAATTACTCAGAGCTGATGATAAGCATTTGTATTACAC
>NW_026963168.1:0-16787 GCF_032445375.1 Bacillus rossius redtenbacheri | reverse complement strand
GTCCCAGGGGGGAGGGGGGGGGTGATCACAGTTACCCTGGGCCGATACCTGGTGTTGTTTTCAAAACGTGCGGGGTCATAAAACTCTGGGCTTGTTGAATTACCTTCATTCTAGCAAGTTGGCAAGCGGGTGTTTCTTATCTCTGTGGGAAGAGGATGATGAAGAGGGTTCGGGGGAGGTAGCAGGACTACAGCTGCAGTGTTGTGTTACTTCTGTGTTGACGTGCTAGTGATTCACACTTCCTGGAGAGTGTAGTCACTGCCACGCACAGTTTACATTTCACATAAACAAGAATAACACTTCAAGCATCTTGTTTTAAAAACACGATAGAGAAATACAGGTAAATGTAGACTGTTTAACCATATATTAATGTATAAATGTGTACATAATACATCTTTGTATAATAAATTGTCTACAAACTGAAAGCATCACACGTTGTAAGTAAATGTTACTTGCTATCACGTGTACACACTCTAAGGTCGGCTGGATATTTCCATTTACTAGACATAGTGAAACAAAAAACTACTCTTAGCATAAACATCTTTATAGTAATTCATGTTCGCCACGAAAACCAGCTGTGTATTTACGCAATGTGCGAGAAAGACTGGCATTAATTAGCTCTCTGACAATTTTGCGTGTGCATGTCCTACAAGACATGTACAGTCAGGCAAAAGCAAAATTGCCTTGTTCCATTGTAGAAATGTCTTGGAGATGTTTTATAATGTTTTATTTTTTTTTTGGAAAATTTGTTCCAGATATCGGGAGTTCTGTTGGTGGGAATTACGGTTGAGGGGTGGTCTACTGAAGTATAGAAAACTGTAGGAATTAAAATTATTACTTGGAGGGTAACTGTTGAGTGAACTGTTATGTTTATCTTTTTTATATCTTTGACAGTTTCATTTATATATATATATATATATAATGTAATTTGAAAAAAAAGAACTCATTTTATCACAATTTATTGTCCATTCCATAGATGGTGATTTTTTTCCTTGAATGTCACACCATCTCCAACAACCTCTCCAACTTTTCAACATAGCATTAACAAACACAAAAATACTTTAAATGTTTAAGTACTTTAAAATCATATATAAATACGTTATTTAAGGTTAGGTCTTGTGTGTGAGAATAATAAATACATTTCCATTATTGTGAACAATTCCTTAAGTTCTGATAATATATCATATACCATTATACTAGTATAAATTAACTAAAATTAACCAAATAACATATTTATTTCTAAAAGAAAATTTATGTACCACTAATGTCATTTCTGTATGCCTCGGATGAAGTATATTAAAAACAAACTGAATTAGAATACAAAATAGGAAAGAATATTATTCGATGGTACATTCAAATGACAACACATATTTGAAAGTATATCTTTACCTTACATTCTGCCTCTTCATGTAAATGCATAGTTGAAAATAAACAAAGAAAATCCCGCGATTTTTAATTGTTCAGGGATACCAACTTCTTGAACAAAGCATTGAACAAAATCAAAATAGAGTGTTCTTTAATAAGATAATTTCACACTTGGTCGCACTTGGCTCGCCACTTGGCTTGGTATTCGGGCAGGGTGTATGTTCTAATTAAAATAAGCATCTGTGAAACATTGTAAAATTTATATAAAAATCTTAAAAAATAACAATGATAAAAATCAATATCTGAAAGAAACAATATCTATATCATTAGATACGTCAAGTAAAAATAGAAATATTTCTAAAACTAAAGATACTTCAGTGTTTGAAGGGAAACCAGAGCACGGTTGAAACTTTGAAAATCCGGACTATATAGGAAAAATGTGCGGACCACCACTAATGGTGAAAATAGCGTACGGTCGTGCAGCCTGAAGCCGCGAATCGTCCGAAAATCGCCTCGTGGGACACGGCACTCGATATTTCGTGAAACCCTAGGTATGTTGCTAATGGAAAAAAGTTCCCCTCTCGACTGTGCCGTGGTGCCCGCCTTTTTGCCGAGGCGGACGCGACGACCCGAGTGCCGCCACGCGGCAAACGGTGTAACCAAGTGCCGCCACGCGGCAAACGGGGTAACCAAATGCACGCGGCGGTCGACCGTCGCCGTGGGTACAGAAACAAAGGAAACGAGGTGCGAGTAGAAACGGGCAGTTGTAGGAAGAAATTGTATTTGCATTGTTGGTGTGTACTGTCATGTAGTGTGATGAACTGGCACGGGAGTGTTATGTCTGGGGAAAGAGCTGTTTCGGAGGTAGAAGTACATAACCTCAAAACACGTTGATGAGGTGGTCCGAGCTCCAAGTGAAATAGAAAAGCGAAACACTGCGCAGCATACTTACCTGGCGTAGGGGCTACCCTGATCAAGCAGGGGGTTCCCCCAGGGTGAGGCTCTTCCCTTGCACTTCGGTTGAGCTGACCTCTGCGATTACCCCAAATGTGGGTAACTCGGGCGCGTAATTTTTGGTAGTCGGGACTGCGTTCGCGCTGTCCCGGTGAAAAAATTTCAACTTAGTAGTTGTGAAGTAGTGTTAAGAATTATGTACAGTGAAGTGTAATTTTTTTTTTTTTTTTCATCTGTGTATGGTATGTAATGCATTCGTAGGTCTCAAGTTTACGGTGCCTTGGCGAACAACCCCACCGTCTTGAAAGTGCGGAAGGAAGGTACGTAATTGTGCATGGTAATAGTTGAAAAAAGAAAAAAAAAATTCCCATGAACGATACTTGTCCAATTCGATTTTTCAGATTTCCCCCTCCCCGCCTCACCCCCGGGCCCAGTGGTTTAACGGTAACCGGCCCAGTGTGTAAACACTGGGCACAACAAAAAATTGTTTAAAGACTCATCAAATGTTCCCCTCCACGGAAATCTTTAGTAAAAGGCGAAAGATTTATGCGTTTGAAGGGAAACCAGAGCACGGTTGAAACTTTGAAAATCCGGACTATATAGGAAAAATGTGCGGACCACCACTAATGGTGAAAATAGCGTACGGTCGTGCAGCCTGAAGCCGCGAATCGTCCGAAAATCGCCTCGTGGGACACGGCACTCGATATTTCGTGAAACCCTAGGTATGTTGCTAATGGAAAAAAGTTCCCCTCTCGACTGTGCCGTGGTGCCCGCCTTTTTGCCGAGGCGGACGCGACGACCCGAGTGCCGCCACGCGGCAAACGGTGTAACCAAGTGCCGCCACGCGGCAAACGGGGTAACCAAATGCACGCGGCGGTCGACCGTCGCCGTGGGTACAGAAACAAAGGAAACGAGGTGCGAGTAGAAACGGGCAGTTGTAGGAAGAAATTGTATTTGCATTGTTGGTGTGTACTGTCATGTAGTGTGATGAACTGGCACGGGAGTGTTATGTCTGGGGAAAGAGCTGTTTCGGAGGTAGAAGTACATAACCTCAAAACACGTTGATGAGGTGGTCCGAGCTCCAAGTGAAATAGAAAAGCGAAACACTGCGCAGCATACTTACCTGGCGTAGGGGCTACCCTGATCAAGCAGGGGGTTCCCCCAGGGTGAGGCTCTTCCCTTGCACTTCGGTTGAGCTGACCTCTGCGATTACCCCAAATGTGGGTAACTCGGGCGCGTAATTTTTGGTAGTCGGGACTGCGTTCGCGCTGTCCCGGTGAAAAAATTTCAACTTAGTAGTTGTGAAGTAGTGTTAAGAATTATGTACAGTGAAGTGTAATTTTTTTTTTTTTTTTCATCTGTGTATGGTATGTAATGCATTCGTAGGTCTCAAGTTTACGGTGCCTTGGCGAACAACCCCACCGTCTTGAAAGTGCGGAAGGAAGGTACGTAATTGTGCATGGTAATAGTTGAAAAAAGAAAAAAAAAATTCCCATGAACGATACTTGTCCAATTCGATTTTTCAGATTTCCCCCTCCCCGCCTCACCCCCGGGCCCAGTGGTTTAACGGTAACCGGCCCAGTGTGTAAACACTGGGCACAACAAAAAATTGTTTAAAGACTCATCAAATGTTCCCCTCCACGGAAATCTTTAGTAAAAGGCGAAAGATTTATGCGTTTGAAGGGAAACCAGAGCACGGTTGAAACTTTGAAAATCCGGACTATATAGGAAAAATGTGCGGACCACCACTAATGGTGAAAATAGCGTACGGTCGTGCAGCCTGAAGCCGCGAATCGTCCGAAAATCGCCTCGTGGGACACGGCACTCGATATTTCGTGAAACCCTAGGTATGTTGCTAATGGAAAAAAGTTCCCCTCTCGACTGTGCCGTGGTGCCCGCCTTTTTGCCGAGGCGGACGCGACGACCCGAGTGCCGCCACGCGGCAAACGGTGTAACCAAGTGCCGCCACGCGGCAAACGGGGTAACCAAATGCACGCGGCGGTCGACCGTCGCCGTGGGTACAGAAACAAAGGAAACGAGGTGCGAGTAGAAACGGGCAGTTGTAGGAAGAAATTGTATTTGCATTGTTGGTGTGTACTGTCATGTAGTGTGATGAACTGGCACGGGAGTGTTATGTCTGGGGAAAGAGCTGTTTCGGAGGTAGAAGTACATAACCTCAAAACACGTTGATGAGGTGGTCCGAGCTCCAAGTGAAATAGAAAAGCGAAACACTGCGCAGCATACTTACCTGGCGTAGGGGCTACCCTGATCAAGCAGGGGGTTCCCCCAGGGTGAGGCTCTTCCCTTGCACTTCGGTTGAGCTGACCTCTGCGATTACCCCAAATGTGGGTAACTCGGGCGCGTAATTTTTGGTAGTCGGGACTGCGTTCGCGCTGTCCCGGTGAAAAAATTTCAACTTAGTAGTTGTGAAGTAGTGTTAAGAATTATGTACAGTGAAGTGTAATTTTTTTTTTTTTTTTTCATCTGTGTATGGTATGTAATGCATTCGTAGGTCTCAAGTTTACGGTGCCTTGGCGAACAACCCCACCGTCTTGAAAGTGCGGAAGGAAGGTACGTAATTGTGCATGGTAATAGTTGAAAAAAGAAAAAAAAAATTCCCATGAACGATACTTGTCCAATTCGATTTTTCAGATTTCCCCCTCCCCGCCTCACCCCCGGGCCCAGTGGTTTAACGGTAACCGGCCCAGTGTGTAAACACTGGGCACAACAAAAAATTGTTTAAAGACTCATCAAATGTTCCCCTCCACGGAAATCTTTAGTAAAAGGCGAAAGATTTATGCGTTTGAAGGGAAACCAGAGCACGGTTGAAACTTTGAAAATCCGGACTATATAGGAAAAATGTGCGGACCACCACTAATGGTGAAAATAGCGTACGGTCGTGCAGCCTGAAGCCGCGAATCGTCCGAAAATCGCCTCGTGGGACACGGCACTCGATATTTCGTGAAACCCTAGGTATGTTGCTAATGGAAAAAAGTTCCCCTCTCGACTGTGCCGTGGTGCCCGCCTTTTTGCCGAGGCGGACGCGACGACCCGAGTGCCGCCACGCGGCAAACGGTGTAACCAAGTGCCGCCACGCGGCAAACGGGGTAACCAAATGCACGCGGCGGTCGACCGTCGCCGTGGGTACAGAAACAAAGGAAACGAGGTGCGAGTAGAAACGGGCAGTTGTAGGAAGAAATTGTATTTGCATTGTTGGTGTGTACTGTCATGTAGTGTGATGAACTGGCACGGGAGTGTTATGTCTGGGGAAAGAGCTGTTTCGGAGGTAGAAGTACATAACCTCAAAACACGTTGATGAGGTGGTCCGAGCTCCAAGTGAAATAGAAAAGCGAAACACTGCGCAGCATACTTACCTGGCGTAGGGGCTACCCTGATCAAGCAGGGGGTTCCCCCAGGGTGAGGCTCTTCCCTTGCACTTCGGTTGAGCTGACCTCTGCGATTACCCCAAATGTGGGTAACTCGGGCGCGTAATTTTTGGTAGTCGGGACTGCGTTCGCGCTGTCCCGGTGAAAAAATTTCAACTTAGTAGTTGTGAAGTAGTGTTAAGAATTATGTACAGTGAAGTGTAATTTTTTTTTTTTTTTTCATCTGTGTATGGTATGTAATGCATTCGTAGGTCTCAAGTTTACGGTGCCTTGGCGAACAACCCCACCGTCTTGAAAGTGCGGAAGGAAGGTACGTAATTGTGCATGGTAATAGTTGAAAAAAGAAAAAAAAAATTCCCATGAACGATACTTGTCCAATTCGATTTTTCAGATTTCCCCCTCCCCGCCTCACCCCCGGGCCCAGTGGTTTAACGGTAACCGGCCCAGTGTGTAAACACTGGGCACAACAAAAAATTGTTTAAAGACTCATCAAATGTTCCCCTCCACGGAAATCTTTAGTAAAAGGCGAAAGATTTATGCGTTTGAAGGGAAACCAGAGCACGGTTGAAACTTTGAAAATCCGGACTATATAGGAAAAATGTGCGGACCACCACTAATGGTGAAAATAGCGTACGGTCGTGCAGCCTGAAGCCGCGAATCGTCCGAAAATCGCCTCGTGGGACACGGCACTCGATATTTCGTGAAACCCTAGGTATGTTGCTAATGGAAAAAAGTTCCCCTCTCGACTGTGCCGTGGTGCCCGCCTTTTTGCCGAGGCGGACGCGACGACCCGAGTGCCGCCACGCGGCAAACGGTGTAACCAAGTGCCGCCACGCGGCAAACGGGGTAACCAAATGCACGCGGCGGTCGACCGTCGCCGTGGGTACAGAAACAAAGGAAACGAGGTGCGAGTAGAAACGGGCAGTTGTAGGAAGAAATTGTATTTGCATTGTTGGTGTGTACTGTCATGTAGTGTGATGAACTGGCACGGGAGTGTTATGTCTGGGGAAAGAGCTGTTTCGGAGGTAGAAGTACATAACCTCAAAACACGTTGATGAGGTGGTCCGAGCTCCAAGTGAAATAGAAAAGCGAAACACTGCGCAGCATACTTACCTGGCGTAGGGGCTACCCTGATCAAGCAGGGGGTTCCCCCAGGGTGAGGCTCTTCCCTTGCACTTCGGTTGAGCTGACCTCTGCGATTACCCCAAATGTGGGTAACTCGGGCGCGTAATTTTTGGTAGTCGGGACTGCGTTCGCGCTGTCCCGGTGAAAAAATTTCAACTTAGTAGTTGTGAAGTAGTGTTAAGAATTATGTACAGTGAAGTGTAATTTTTTTTTTTTTTTTCATCTGTGTATGGTATGTAATGCATTCGTAGGTCTCAAGTTTACGGTGCCTTGGCGAACAACCCCACCGTCTTGAAAGTGCGGAAGGAAGGTACGTAATTGTGCATGGTAATAGTTGAAAAAAGAAAAAAAAAATTCCCATGAACGATACTTGTCCAATTCGATTTTTCAGATTTCCCCCTCCCCGCCTCACCCCCGGGCCCAGTGGTTTAACGGTAACCGGCCCAGTGTGTAAACACTGGGCACAACAAAAAATTGTTTAAAGACTCATCAAATGTTCCCCTCCACGGAAATCTTTAGTAAAAGGCGAAAGATTTATGCGTTTGAAGGGAAACCAGAGCACGGTTGAAACTTTGAAAATCCGGACTATATAGGAAAAATGTGCGGACCACCACTAATGGTGAAAATAGCGTACGGTCGTGCAGCCTGAAGCCGCGAATCGTCCGAAAATCGCCTCGTGGGACACGGCACTCGATATTTCGTGAAACCCTAGGTATGTTGCTAATGGAAAAAAGTTCCCCTCTCGACTGTGCCGTGGTGCCCGCCTTTTTGCCGAGGCGGACGCGACGACCCGAGTGCCGCCACGCGGCAAACGGTGTAACCAAGTGCCGCCACGCGGCAAACGGGGTAACCAAATGCACGCGGCGGTCGACCGTCGCCGTGGGTACAGAAACAAAGGAAACGAGGTGCGAGTAGAAACGGGCAGTTGTAGGAAGAAATTGTATTTGCATTGTTGGTGTGTACTGTCATGTAGTGTGATGAACTGGCACGGGAGTGTTATGTCTGGGGAAAGAGCTGTTTCGGAGGTAGAAGTACATAACCTCAAAACACGTTGATGAGGTGGTCCGAGCTCCAAGTGAAATAGAAAAGCGAAACACTGCGCAGCATACTTACCTGGCGTAGGGGCTACCCTGATCAAGCAGGGGGTTCCCCCAGGGTGAGGCTCTTCCCTTGCACTTCGGTTGAGCTGACCTCTGCGATTACCCCAAATGTGGGTAACTCGGGCGCGTAATTTTTGGTAGTCGGGACTGCGTTCGCGCTGTCCCGGTGAAAAAATTTCAACTTAGTAGTTGTGAAGTAGTGTTAAGAATTATGTACAGTGAAGTGTAATTTTTTTTTTTTTTTTTCATCTGTGTATGGTATGTAATGCATTCGTAGGTCTCAAGTTTACGGTGCCTTGGCGAACAACCCCACCGTCTTGAAAGTGCGGAAGGAAGGTACGTAATTGTGCATGGTAATAGTTGAAAAAAGAAAAAAAAAATTCCCATGAACGATACTTGTCCAATTCGATTTTTCAGATTTCCCCCTCCCCGCCTCACCCCCGGGCCCAGTGGTTTAACGGTAACCGGCCCAGTGTGTAAACACTGGGCACAACAAAAAATTGTTTAAAGACTCATCAAATGTTCCCCTCCACGGAAATCTTTAGTAAAAGGCGAAAGATTTATGCGTTTGAAGGGAAACCAGAGCACGGTTGAAACTTTGAAAATCCGGACTATATAGGAAAAATGTGCGGACCACCACTAATGGTGAAAATAGCGTACGGTCGTGCAGCCTGAAGCCGCGAATCGTCCGAAAATCGCCTCGTGGGACACGGCACTCGATATTTCGTGAAACCCTAGGTATGTTGCTAATGGAAAAAAGTTCCCCTCTCGACTGTGCCGTGGTGCCCGCCTTTTTGCCGAGGCGGACGCGACGACCCGAGTGCCGCCACGCGGCAAACGGTGTAACCAAGTGCCGCCACGCGGCAAACGGGGTAACCAAATGCACGCGGCGGTCGACCGTCGCCGTGGGTACAGAAACAAAGGAAACGAGGTGCGAGTAGAAACGGGCAGTTGTAGGAAGAAATTGTATTTGCATTGTTGGTGTGTACTGTCATGTAGTGTGATGAACTGGCACGGGAGTGTTATGTCTGGGGAAAGAGCTGTTTCGGAGGTAGAAGTACATAACCTCAAAACACGTTGATGAGGTGGTCCGAGCTCCAAGTGAAATAGAAAAGCGAAACACTGCGCAGCATACTTACCTGGCGTAGGGGCTACCCTGATCAAGCAGGGGGTTCCCCCAGGGTGAGGCTCTTCCCTTGCACTTCGGTTGAGCTGACCTCTGCGATTACCCCAAATGTGGGTAACTCGGGCGCGTAATTTTTGGTAGTCGGGACTGCGTTCGCGCTGTCCCGGTGAAAAAATTTCAACTTAGTAGTTGTGAAGTAGTGTTAAGAATTATGTACAGTGAAGTGTAATTTTTTTTTTTTTTTTCATCTGTGTATGGTATGTAATGCATTCGTAGGTCTCAAGTTTACGGTGCCTTGGCGAACAACCCCACCGTCTTGAAAGTGCGGAAGGAAGGTACGTAATTGTGCATGGTAATAGTTGAAAAAAGAAAAAAAAAATTCCCATGAACGATACTTGTCCAATTCGATTTTTCAGATTTCCCCCTCCCCGCCTCACCCCCGGGCCCAGTGGTTTAACGGTAACCGGCCCAGTGTGTAAACACTGGGCACAACAAAAAATTGTTTAAAGACTCATCAAATGTTCCCCTCCACGGAAATCTTTAGTAAAAGGCGAAAGATTTATGCGTTTGAAGGGAAACCAGAGCACGGTTGAAACTTTGAAAATCCGGACTATATAGGAAAAATGTGCGGACCACCACTAATGGTGAAAATAGCGTACGGTCGTGCAGCCTGAAGCCGCGAATCGTCCGAAAATCGCCTCGTGGGACACGGCACTCGATATTTCGTGAAACCCTAGGTATGTTGCTAATGGAAAAAAGTTCCCCTCTCGACTGTGCCGTGGTGCCCGCCTTTTTGCCGAGGCGGACGCGACGACCCGAGTGCCGCCACGCGGCAAACGGTGTAACCAAGTGCCGCCACGCGGCAAACGGGGTAACCAAATGCACGCGGCGGTCGACCGTCGCCGTGGGTACAGAAACAAAGGAAACGAGGTGCGAGTAGAAACGGGCAGTTGTAGGAAGAAATTGTATTTGCATTGTTGGTGTGTACTGTCATGTAGTGTGATGAACTGGCACGGGAGTGTTATGTCTGGGGAAAGAGCTGTTTCGGAGGTAGAAGTACATAACCTCAAAACACGTTGATGAGGTGGTCCGAGCTCCAAGTGAAATAGAAAAGCGAAACACTGCGCAGCATACTTACCTGGCGTAGGGGCTACCCTGATCAAGCAGGGGGTTCCCCCAGGGTGAGGCTCTTCCCTTGCACTTCGGTTGAGCTGACCTCTGCGATTACCCCAAATGTGGGTAACTCGGGCGCGTAATTTTTGGTAGTCGGGACTGCGTTCGCGCTGTCCCGGTGAAAAAATTTCAACTTAGTAGTTGTGAAGTAGTGTTAAGAATTATGTACAGTGAAGTGTAATTTTTTTTTTTTTTTTCATCTGTGTATGGTATGTAATGCATTCGTAGGTCTCAAGTTTACGGTGCCTTGGCGAACAACCCCACCGTCTTGAAAGTGCGGAAGGAAGGTACGTAATTGTGCATGGTAATAGTTGAAAAAAGAAAAAAAAAATTCCCATGAACGATACTTGTCCAATTCGATTTTTCAGATTTCCCCCTCCCCGCCTCACCCCCGGGCCCAGTGGTTTAACGGTAACCGGCCCAGTGTGTAAACACTGGGCACAACAAAAAATTGTTTAAAGACTCATCAAATGTTCCCCTCCACGGAAATCTTTAGTAAAAGGCGAAAGATTTATGCGTTTGAAGGGAAACCAGAGCACGGTTGAAACTTTGAAAATCCGGACTATATAGGAAAAATGTGCGGACCACCACTAATGGTGAAAATAGCGTACGGTCGTGCAGCCTGAAGCCGCGAATCGTCCGAAAATCGCCTCGTGGGACACGGCACTCGATATTTCGTGAAACCCTAGGTATGTTGCTAATGGAAAAAAGTTCCCCTCTCGACTGTGCCGTGGTGCCCGCCTTTTTGCCGAGGCGGACGCGACGACCCGAGTGCCGCCACGCGGCAAACGGTGTAACCAAGTGCCGCCACGCGGCAAACGGGGTAACCAAATGCACGCGGCGGTCGACCGTCGCCGTGGGTACAGAAACAAAGGAAACGAGGTGCGAGTAGAAACGGGCAGTTGTAGGAAGAAATTGTATTTGCATTGTTGGTGTGTACTGTCATGTAGTGTGATGAACTGGCACGGGAGTGTTATGTCTGGGGAAAGAGCTGTTTCGGAGGTAGAAGTACATAACCTCAAAACACGTTGATGAGGTGGTCCGAGCTCCAAGTGAAATAGAAAAGCGAAACACTGCGCAGCATACTTACCTGGCGTAGGGGCTACCCTGATCAAGCAGGGGGTTCCCCCAGGGTGAGGCTCTTCCCTTGCACTTCGGTTGAGCTGACCTCTGCGATTACCCCAAATGTGGGTAACTCGGGCGCGTAATTTTTGGTAGTCGGGACTGCGTTCGCGCTGTCCCGGTGAAAAAATTTCAACTTAGTAGTTGTGAAGTAGTGTTAAGAATTATGTACAGTGAAGTGTAATTTTTTTTTTTTTTTTCATCTGTGTATGGTATGTAATGCATTCGTAGGTCTCAAGTTTACGGTGCCTTGGCGAACAACCCCACCGTCTTGAAAGTGCGGAAGGAAGGTACGTAATTGTGCATGGTAATAGTTGAAAAAAGAAAAAAAAAATTCCCATGAACGATACTTGTCCAATTCGATTTTTCAGATTTCCCCCTCCCCGCCTCACCCCCGGGCCCAGTGGTTTAACGGTAACCGGCCCAGTGTGTAAACACTGGGCACAACAAAAAATTGTTTAAAGACTCATCAAATGTTCCCCTCCACGGAAATCTTTAGTAAAAGGCGAAAGATTTATGCGTTTGAAGGGAAACCAGAGCACGGTTGAAACTTTGAAAATCCGGACTATATAGGAAAAATGTGCGGACCACCACTAATGGTGAAAATAGCGTACGGTCGTGCAGCCTGAAGCCGCGAATCGTCCGAAAATCGCCTCGTGGGACACGGCACTCGATATTTCGTGAAACCCTAGGTATGTTGCTAATGGAAAAAAGTTCCCCTCTCGACTGTGCCGTGGTGCCCGCCTTTTTGCCGAGGCGGACGCGACGACCCGAGTGCCGCCACGCGGCAAACGGTGTAACCAAGTGCCGCCACGCGGCAAACGGGGTAACCAAATGCACGCGGCGGTCGACCGTCGCCGTGGGTACAGAAACAAAGGAAACGAGGTGCGAGTAGAAACGGGCAGTTGTAGGAAGAAATTGTATTTGCATTGTTGGTGTGTACTGTCATGTAGTGTGATGAACTGGCACGGGAGTGTTATGTCTGGGGAAAGAGCTGTTTCGGAGGTAGAAGTACATAACCTCAAAACACGTTGATGAGGTGGTCCGAGCTCCAAGTGAAATAGAAAAGCGAAACACTGCGCAGCATACTTACCTGGCGTAGGGGCTACCCTGATCAAGCAGGGGGTTCCCCCAGGGTGAGGCTCTTCCCTTGCACTTCGGTTGAGCTGACCTCTGCGATTACCCCAAATGTGGGTAACTCGGGCGCGTAATTTTTGGTAGTCGGGACTGCGTTCGCGCTGTCCCGGTGAAAAAATTTCAACTTAGTAGTTGTGAAGTAGTGTTAAGAATTATGTACAGTGAAGTGTAATTTTTTTTTTTTTTTTCATCTGTGTATGGTATGTAATGCATTCGTAGGTCTCAAGTTTACGGTGCCTTGGCGAACAACCCCACCGTCTTGAAAGTGCGGAAGGAAGGTACGTAATTGTGCATGGTAATAGTTGAAAAAAGAAAAAAAAAATTCCCATGAACGATACTTGTCCAATTCGATTTTTCAGATTTCCCCCTCCCCGCCTCACCCCCGGGCCCAGTGGTTTAACGGTAACCGGCCCAGTGTGTAAACACTGGGCACAACAAAAAATTGTTTAAAGACTCATCAAATGTTCCCCTCCACGGAAATCTTTAGTAAAAGGCGAAAGATTTATGCGTTTGAAGGGAAACCAGAGCACGGTTGAAACTTTGAAAATCCGGACTATATAGGAAAAATGTGCGGACCACCACTAATGGTGAAAATAGCGTACGGTCGTGCAGCCTGAAGCCGCGAATCGTCCGAAAATCGCCTCGTGGGACACGGCACTCGATATTTCGTGAAACCCTAGGTATGTTGCTAATGGAAAAAAGTTCCCCTCTCGACTGTGCCGTGGTGCCCGCCTTTTTGCCGAGGCGGACGCGACGACCCGAGTGCCGCCACGCGGCAAACGGTGTAACCAAGTGCCGCCACGCGGCAAACGGGGTAACCAAATGCACGCGGCGGTCGACCGTCGCCGTGGGTACAGAAACAAAGGAAACGAGGTGCGAGTAGAAACGGGCAGTTGTAGGAAGAAATTGTATTTGCATTGTTGGTGTGTACTGTCATGTAGTGTGATGAACTGGCACGGGAGTGTTATGTCTGGGGAAAGAGCTGTTTCGGAGGTAGAAGTACATAACCTCAAAACACGTTGATGAGGTGGTCCGAGCTCCAAGTGAAATAGAAAAGCGAAACACTGCGCAGCATACTTACCTGGCGTAGGGGCTACCCTGATCAAGCAGGGGGTTCCCCCAGGGTGAGGCTCTTCCCTTGCACTTCGGTTGAGCTGACCTCTGCGATTACCCCAAATGTGGGTAACTCGGGCGCGTAATTTTTGGTAGTCGGGACTGCGTTCGCGCTGTCCCGGTGAAAAAATTTCAACTTAGTAGTTGTGAAGTAGTGTTAAGAATTATGTACAGTGAAGTGTAATTTTTTTTTTTTTTTTCATCTGTGTATGGTATGTAATGCATTCGTAGGTCTCAAGTTTACGGTGCCTTGGCGAACAACCCCACCGTCTTGAAAGTGCGGAAGGAAGGTACGTAATTGTGCATGGTAATAGTTGAAAAAAGAAAAAAAAAATTCCCATGAACGATACTTGTCCAATTCGATTTTTCAGATTTCCCCCTCCCCGCCTCACCCCCGGGCCCAGTGGTTTAACGGTAACCGGCCCAGTGTGTAAACACTGGGCACAACAAAAAATTGTTTAAAGACTCATCAAATGTTCCCCTCCACGGAAATCTTTAGTAAAAGGCGAAAGATTTATGCGTTTGAAGGGAAACCAGAGCACGGTTGAAACTTTGAAAATCCGGACTATATAGGAAAAATGTGCGGACCACCACTAATGGTGAAAATAGCGTACGGTCGTGCAGCCTGAAGCCGCGAATCGTCCGAAAATCGCCTCGTGGGACACGGCACTCGATATTTCGTGAAACCCTAGGTATGTTGCTAATGGAAAAAAGTTCCCCTCTCGACTGTGCCGTGGTGCCCGCCTTTTTGCCGAGGCGGACGCGACGACCCGAGTGCCGCCACGCGGCAAACGGTGTAACCAAGTGCCGCCACGCGGCAAACGGGGTAACCAAATGCACGCGGCGGTCGACCGTCGCCGTGGGTACAGAAACAAAGGAAACGAGGTGCGAGTAGAAACGGGCAGTTGTAGGAAGAAATTGTATTTGCATTGTTGGTGTGTACTGTCATGTAGTGTGATGAACTGGCACGGGAGTGTTATGTCTGGGGAAAGAGCTGTTTCGGAGGTAGAAGTACATAACCTCAAAACACGTTGATGAGGTGGTCCGAGCTCCAAGTGAAATAGAAAAGCGAAACACTGCGCAGCATACTTACCTGGCGTAGGGGCTACCCTGATCAAGCAGGGGGTTCCCCCAGGGTGAGGCTCTTCCCTTGCACTTCGGTTGAGCTGACCTCTGCGATTACCCCAAATGTGGGTAACTCGGGCGCGTAATTTTTGGTAGTCGGGACTGCGTTCGCGCTGTCCCGGTGAAAAAATTTCAACTTAGTAGTTGTGAAGTAGTGTTAAGAATTATGTACAGTGAAGTGTAATTTTTTTTTTTTTTTTCATCTGTGTATGGTATGTAATGCATTCGTAGGTCTCAAGTTTACGGTGCCTTGGCGAACAACCCCACCGTCTTGAAAGTGCGGAAGGAAGGTACGTAATTGTGCATGGTAATAGTTGAAAAAAGAAAAAAAAAATTCCCATGAACGATACTTGTCCAATTCGATTTTTCAGATTTCCCCCTCCCCGCCTCACCCCCGGGCCCAGTGGTTTAACGGTAACCGGCCCAGTGTGTAAACACTGGGCACAACAAAAAATTGTTTAAAGACTCATCAAATGTTCCCCTCCACGGAAATCTTTAGTAAAAGGCGAAAGATTTATGCGTTTGAAGGGAAACCAGAGCACGGTTGAAACTTTGAAAATCCGGACTATATAGGAAAAATGTGCGGACCACCACTAATGGTGAAAATAGCGTACGGTCGTGCAGCCTGAAGCCGCGAATCGTCCGAAAATCGCCTCGTGGGACACGGCACTCGATATTTCGTGAAACCCTAGGTATGTTGCTAATGGAAAAAAGTTCCCCTCTCGACTGTGCCGTGGTGCCCGCCTTTTTGCCGAGGCGGACGCGACGACCCGAGTGCCGCCACGCGGCAAACGGTGTAACCAAGTGCCGCCACGCGGCAAACGGGGTAACCAAATGCACGCGGCGGTCGACCGTCGCCGTGGGTACAGAAACAAAGGAAACGAGGTGCGAGTAGAAACGGGCAGTTGTAGGAAGAAATTGTATTTGCATTGTTGGTGTGTACTGTCATGTAGTGTGATGAACTGGCACGGGAGTGTTATGTCTGGGGAAAGAGCTGTTTCGGAGGTAGAAGTACATAACCTCAAAACACGTTGATGAGGTGGTCCGAGCTCCAAGTGAAATAGAAAAGCGAAACACTGCGCAGCATACTTACCTGGCGTAGGGGCTACCCTGATCAAGCAGGGGGTTCCCCCAGGGTGAGGCTCTTCCCTTGCACTTCGGTTGAGCTGACCTCTGCGATTACCCCAAATGTGGGTAACTCGGGCGCGTAATTTTTGGTAGTCGGGACTGCGTTCGCGCTGTCCCGGTGAAAAAATTTCAACTTAGTAGTTGTGAAGTAGTGTTAAGAATTATGTACAGTGAAGTGTAATTTTTTTTTTTTTTTTCATCTGTGTATGGTATGTAATGCATTCGTAGGTCTCAAGTTTACGGTGCCTTGGCGAACAACCCCACCGTCTTGAAAGTGCGGAAGGAAGGTACGTAATTGTGCATGGTAATAGTTGAAAAAAGAAAAAAAAAATTCCCATGAACGATACTTGTCCAATTCGATTTTTCAGATTTCCCCCTCCCCGCCTCACCCCCGGGCCCAGTGGTTTAACGGTAACCGGCCCAGTGTGTAAACACTGGGCACAACAAAAAATTGTTTAAAGACTCATCAAATGTTCCCCTCCACGGAAATCTTTAGTAAAAGGCGAAAGATTTATGCGTTTGAAGGGAAACCAGAGCACGGTTGAAACTTTGAAAATCCGGACTATATAGGAAAAATGTGCGGACCACCACTAATGGTGAAAATAGCGTACGGTCGTGCAGCCTGAAGCCGCGAATCGTCCGAAAATCGCCTCGTGGGACACGGCACTCGATATTTCGTGAAACCCTAGGTATGTTGCTAATGGAAAAAAGTTCCCCTCTCGACTGTGCCGTGGTGCCCGCCTTTTTGCCGAGGCGGACGCGACGACCCGAGTGCCGCCACGCGGCAAACGGTGTAACCAAGTGCCGCCACGCGGCAAACGGGGTAACCAAATGCACGCGGCGGTCGACCGTCGCCGTGGGTACAGAAACAAAGGAAACGAGGTGCGAGTAGAAACGGGCAGTTGTAGGAAGAAATTGTATTTGCATTGTTGG